>NC_068436.1:20352244-20407244 GCF_023373465.1 Oncorhynchus keta
CACTATGTAACCCTTAACCTATAACACTGTGTAACCCTAACCTACAACACTATAAACCCTTAACCTATTACACTGTGTAACCCTTAACCTACAACACTATGTAACCCTTAACCTATTACACTGTGTAACCCTAAACCTATAACACTATGTAACCCTTAACCTATAACACTGTGTAACCCTAAACCTATAACACTGTGTAACCCTAAACCTACAACACTGTGTAACCCTTAACCTATTACACTGTGTAACCCTAAGCCTATAACACTGTGTAACCCTAAACCTACAACACTATGTAACCCTTAACCTATAACACTATGTAACCCTTAACCTATTACACTGTGTAACCCTAAACCTACAACACTATGTAACCCTTAACCTACAACACTATGTAACCCTAACCTATTACACTGTAACCTATTAACACTGTGTAACCCTAAACCTATAACACTATGTAACCCTTAACCTAAACACTATGTAACCCTAACCTATAACACTGTGTAACCCTAAACCTACAACACTGTGTAACCCTAACCTATAACCTATAACCCTAAACCTATTACACTGTGTAACCCTAAACCTATAACACTGTGTAACCCTAAACCTATAACACTGTGTAACCCTAAACCTAAACACTATGTAACCCTAAACCTATAACACTGTGTAACCCTAATCCTATAACACTGTGTAACCCTAAACACTATTAACCCTAAACCTATAACACTATGTAACCCCTAAACCTATAACACTATGTAACCCTCCTAAACCTATAACACTGTGTAACCCTAAACCTATTACACTATGTAACCCTAAACCTATAACACTATGTAACCCTAAACCTATAACACTGTGTAACCCCAAACCTACAACACCGTGTAACCCCAAACCTATAACACTGTCTAACGCTAATCCTATAACACTGTGTAACCCTAAACCTATAACACTGTGTAACCCTAATCCTATAACACTGTGTAACCCCAAACCTATAACACTGTCTAACGCTAATCCTATAACACTGTGTAACCCTAATCCTATAACACTGTGTAACCCTAATCCTATAACACTGTGTAACCCTAATCCTATAACACTATGTAACCCTAATCCTATAACACTGTGTAACCCTAATCCTATAACACTGTGTAACCCTAATCCTATAACACTGTGTAACCCCAAACCTATAACACTGTGTAACCCTAAACCTATAACACTATGTAACCCTAAACCTATAACACTATGTAACCCTAAACCTATAACACTATGTAACCCTAATCCTATAACACTGTGTAACCCTAATTGTATAACACTGTGTAACCCCAAACCTATAACACTGTCTAACGCTAATCCTATAACACTGTGTAACCCTAATCCTATAACACTGTGTAACCCTAAACCTACAACACCGTGTAACCCTAATCCTATAACACTGTGTAACCCCAAACCTATAACACTGTCTAACGCTAATCCTATAACACTGTGTAACCCTAAACCTATAACACTGTGTAACCCTAATCCTATAACACTGTGTAACCCCAAACCTATAACACTGTCTAACGCTAATCCTATAACACTGTGTAACCCTAATCCTATAACACTGTGTAACCCCAAACCTATAACACTGTGTAACCCCAAACCTATAACAATGTGTAACCCTAATCCTATAACACTATGTAACCCTAATCCTATTTAACAGAAAAAGTATGTTTGTAAATGTGCTAACAGGAAGAACATTAAGGTTATACTCATGTCAAAGGCGACAACATTTTCATTGTAATCCAACAGAACATGAGGTCTGGATTGTTCTGGTGGGGAAGACTGGAGTTGGAAAGAGTGCAGCAGGAACCACCATCCTGGGGAGGAAAGATTTTGAAACAAATGCATCTCGTGACTGTTACATCAGAATGACAGAAGGAGAGGTGGTGTCACATGAGGTGTCGCTGGATGTATATGTATAGAGGAGGTACAACCTCCTCCTGGATTTACTCAGAAATGTAAAGGGAGATATCATGTCTTCATCAATGAAGATCAGAATCCCTCTCAGGTCACTGAGCTGCTGTAGAAGATAAACAAGATGGTCATGATGAATGGAGGAAGATACTACAGCAGTGAGATGTTCCAGGAGGCTGAGAGAGAGAATGAAGAAGATGAGGAGAGGATCCTGAGAGAGAGATTGAAGAGAGGATCCTGAGAGAGAGAATGAAGAAGATGAGGAGAGGATCCTGAGAGAGAGATTGAAGAGAGGAAGAGAGGATCCTGAGAGAGAGAATGAAGAAGATGAGGAGAGGATCCTGAGAGAGAGATTGAAGAGAGGAAGAGAGGATCCTGAGAGAGAATGAAGAAGATGAGGAGAGGATCCTGAGAGAGAGATTGAAGAGAGGAAGAGAGGATCCTGAGAGAGAGATGGAAGAGAGGATCCTGAGCGAGAGATTGAAGAGAGGAAGAGAGGATCCTGAGAGAGAGAGATTGAAGAGAGGAAGAGAGGATCCTGAGAGAGAGAGATTGAAGAGAGGAAGAGAGGATCCTGAGAGAGAGATGGAAGAGAGGATCCTGAGCGAGAGATTGAAGAGAGGAAGAGAGGATCCTGAGAGAGAGATTGAAGAGAGGATCCCGAGAGAGAGATGGAAGAGAGGATCCTGAGAGAGAGATTGAGGAGAGGATCCAGAGAGAGAGATGGAAGAGAGGATCCTGAGAGAGAGATTGAAGAGAGGAGAGAGGATCCTGAGAGAGATGGAAGAGAGGATCCTGAGAGAGAGATTGAGGAGAGGATCCTGAGAGAGAGATGGAAGAGAGGATCCTGAGAGAGAGATTGAAGAGAGGATCCTGAGAGAGATGGAAGAGAGGATCCTGAGAGAGATGGAAGAGAGGATCCTGAGAGAGAGATGGAAGAGAGGATCCTGAGAGAGATGGAAGAGAGGATCCCGAGAGAGAGATTGAGGAGAGGATCCTGAGAGAGAGATGGAAGAGAGGATCCTGAGAGAGATGGAAGAGAGGATCCTGAGAGAGAGATTGAGGAGAGGATCCTGAGAGAGAGATGGAAGAGAGGATCCTGAGAGAGAGATTGAAGAGAGGAAGAGATGATCCTGAGAGAGAGATGGAAGAGAGGATCCTGAGAGAGAGATTGAAGAGAGGAAGAGAGGATCCTGAGAGAGAGATTGAAGAGAGGAAGAGAGGATCCTGAGAGAGAGAGATTGAAGAGAGGAAGAGAGGATCCTGACAAAGAGATTGAAGAGAGGAAGAGAGGATCCTGAGAGAGAGAGATTGAAGAGAGGAAGAGAGGATCCTGAGAGAGAGAGATTGAAGAGAGGAAGAGAGGATCCTGAGAAAGAGATTGAAGAGAGGAAGAGAGGATCCTGAGAGAGAGATTGAAGAGAGGATCCTGAGAGAAAGATGGAAGAGAGGATCCTGAGAAAGAGATTGAAGAGAGGAAGAGAGGATCCTGAGAGAGAGATTGAAGAGAGGATCCTGAGAGAGAGATTGAAGAGAGGAGAGAGGATCCTGAGAGAGAGATTGAAGAGAGGAGAGAGGATCCTGAGAGAGAGATGGAAGAGAGGATCCTGACAGAGAGATTGAAGAGAGGAGAGAGGATCCTGAGAGAGAGATGGAAGAGAGGATCCTGAGAGAGAGATTGAAGAGAGGAAGAGAGGATCCTGAGAGAGAGAGATTGAAGAGAGGAAGAGAGGATCCTGAGAGAGAGATTGAAGAGAGGAAGAGAGGATCCTGAGAGAGAGAGATTGAAGAGAGGATCCTGAGAGAAAGATGGAAGAGAGGAAGAGAGGATCCTGAGAGAGAGAGATTGAAGAGAGGAAGAGAGGATCCTGAGAAAGAGATTGAAGAGAGGAAGAGAGGATCCTGAGAGAGAGAGATTGAAGAGAGGAAGAGAGGATCCTGAGAGAGAGAGATTGAAGAGAGGAAGAGAGGATCCTGAGAAAGAGATTGAAGAGAGGAAGAGAGGATCCTGAGAGAGAGATTGAAGAGAGGATCCTGAGAGAAAGATGGAAGAGAGGATCCTGAGAAAGAGATTGAAGAGAGGAAGAGAGGATCCTGAGAGAGAGATTGAAGAGAGGATCCTGAGGGAGAGATTGAAGAGAGGAGAGAGGATCCTGAGAGAGAGATTGAAGAGAGGAGAGAGGATCCTGAGAGAGAGATGGAAGAGAGGATCCTGACAGAGAGATTGAAGAGAGGAGAGAGGATCCTGAGAGAGAGATGGAAGAGAGGATCCTGAGAGAGAGATTGAAGAGAGGAGAGAGGATCCTGAGAGAGAGATGGAAGAGAGGATCCTGAGAGAGGGGGGTGGAAACGTTTGAAAGAGCATCAAAGGGATATATTTGGTGTTGAAAGTTGTGACGGCAGTGGGGCAGTAGAGTGAACTACAGTGGAAGCTCTAGTAAATAGATTCAGTATACAATGAGAATCCTTAGTTAAAACCTCTGCAGGATCGGTGTCCCGCCCTCGGGACGCTTGAGCTAACGTGCGCTAATGTGATTAGCATGAGGTTGTAAGTAACAAGAACATTTCCCAGGACAGACATATCTAATATTGGCAGAAAGCTTAAATTCTTGTTAATCTAACTGCACTGTCCAATTTACAGTAGCTATTACAGTGAAAGAATACCATGCTATTGTTTGAGGAGAGTGCACAGTTTTGCACTTGAAAATGTATCAATAAACCAATAGGCAGATTTGTGCAGATCTGATACAACATTTTGAACAGTAATGCAATGGTTCATTGGATATCTCTAAAACTTTTCACATACACTGCTTCCATCTAGTGGCCAACATCTAAAGTGTGCTTGTTCTCCTAAGTAATATTATGTCCCTTTTCTTGCATTTAAAAGATGTGACAAAAAAACACATGTTTTTTCTTTGTATTATCTTCTACCAGATCTAATGTGTTATATTCTCCTACACGAATTTCACATTTCCACAAACTTCAAAGTGTTTCCTTTCAAATGGTATCAAGAATATGCATATCCTTGTTTCAGGTCCTAGGCAACAGGCAGTTAGATTTGGGAATGTCATTTTAGGTGAAAATTGAAGGGTCCGATCCTTAAGATGTTGCTGTACATTCTACAAGTTGTTTGACTTCATTATTTGATATCTATAGAGTGTACAAAACATGAACAATTACCTGCTCTTTCCATAGACTGACCAGGTAAATCCAGGTAAAAGCTATGATCGCTTATTGAAGTCACTTGTTAAATCCACTTCAATTAGTGTAAATGAAGGGGAGGAGACGGGTTAAAGAAGGATGTTTAAGCCTTGAGACAATTGAGACTTGGATTGTGTATGTGTTTCAGTCAGGGAGTGAATGGGCAAGACAAAATATTTAAGTGCCTTTGAACAGGGTATGGTAGTAAGTGTCAGGCACACCGGTTTGTGTCAACATGGGCCAGCTTCCCTGTGTAACGCTTTCAACACCTTGTAGAGTCCATGCCCCAACAAATTGATGCTTTTCTGAGGGCAAAAGGGGTCTGAAAATCAATATTAGGAAGGTATTCCTAAGGTTTTGTACACTGTGTATATCAGTCAATGTTCTGACCTTGCTTAGTGTCTCTGCCTTGCCTGTTCCTGTTACAGTGCAGTACAACAAGCCACTACACCAATGAGGTGTTTCAAGAGGCTGAGAGAGGGAAGTAGTAAACAAGGTGAATGCTGTGTACAATGAGAGTCTGTAACATTACCATTTGTCATTGTTTTGACTGGTTGGCTGGTTTGTTGCTGGGTTGCTGGTTGGTTGATTTATAGTTCAAGGACTATCTGGGGACATATTCTAATGATTTACACACATTAGATGAAGTATCATGTAAGTCGCTCTGGATAAGAGCGTCTGCTAAATGACTTAAATGTAAATGTAAATGTATCAACCAACCTCAACAAATTAATATTAATTCATGACAAATTCCTGTTCTTAAATAACTAAATGCCCTAATGTGTTCAATTGATTTGTGTCTATTGCTGTACCCCCCCCAATCGCAGCACCCCCACCACCACCATTCCCAAACTACTTCCTATGGTCTCTGTACCTCTGAAAGCGTCCCTTCACTCCTTTCATTTCCACTATCTTTGCTAAGGTCTCAGGACCCATCAGCTCTACAAAGTCCTCTGTCTCCACCTAGAGGAACAAAGGAGTGATTACAACTATCACAGGAATGACAAAAATATTATACAAATTTAATACTGTATAATGTTTTCTGATCTATGCTTGTTTGTGTCTTCACTGCATTTAATAACCACGAGCTGAAGACATATTCACACATGATCAAATAATTTTAATGGACAATTTTCTTTATAGAGTTTGCGGCGTATCAGATGTGTACTGTTATTTCCAGATGTTTTTACTTCATTTGACTCTCTATATATGACATCACAAATATTTCAGTATTAGAACTACATATTCGGCCTCTTAGAAAACGTAGACCTGTTTTTTTTTTAATGCGGGAGTTGTTGTGTAAGTTCTTTCCTGTTAGAAACTGAAAGTAAATTCGACCACTTTTCTCTCTTTCTGTGGCTTCAGCCCAGGGTTTTCGACTTGCAAGTCAGCAGGAGAAATGGTAGGTTCATGTTTTTATTATTAAAGTCAGGTGTAAGATTCTTTGGGAGTCGATTCTTATTCAACGAAAAATATTTAATACAGGCCCGATTTTTCAACTTCTTTCTAATAAACGGCAAGTAAATAAATCTAGTACCCCACTAGGCCCATTGGCATAATGGCGGAGTGCGCACAAGGAAGACCACGAAAAGTGTTCTCTTTTTACACAGCTACCAGACGCTGATATTTAAGCTTTTTAGCAGATATATTCATATATTTATCCTTAAATAAGAGTTGATTGTGAGGAAAGAAACAATAGACAATCGTGTGTATTGTATACATGTATTTCTTCCAAACTTTGATAGGCGGTCATAGGCCTAATTGGGTCCCATTAAATGTGTAGTCGTGTCCGAATATTTAGGCATTTTAGGTATGCGCAAATATAATGTTTTATATGTGAAATTTGTGAAATAGAGTATGCTTGAAATGCCAGCATGTTTCATTTCGGCTATAATTCGCTGCACACTTGAGGAAGGACGGAGGCCCAAATGGGGCGGCAGGGTAGCCTAGTCGTTAGAGCGTTGGACTAGTAACGGAAGGTTGCAAGTTCAAACCCCCGAGTTGACAAGGTACAAATCTGTCGTTCTGCCCCTGAACAGGCAGTTAACCTACTGTTCCTAGGCCGTCATTGAAAATAAGAATTTGTTCGTAACTGACTTGCCTAGTAAAATAAAGGTAAAAAAAGAAAGGTGCGTCTACTATGTTGATATTTGTTGCTTACTGCATACATTTGTTGTAAACAGTACGTTTCTAAATAGTATATAGTAAACATTATGTAGTTTTAGTAAGTAGTAGGCAATACACATTTCGGATACGGCCTATGACACCCATCCAACCCGGACAAAATGGATTCATAGAAACGCAATCACTTTGGTTTTGCGTTGGCCCATAGAGATAGAGAGCAGGGGCTGCACCATTGATGCTATCTCCTTTTAAAGTAGTACATATCATTATAATGTCTTTACAGGACTGCCTGATCCCTCCTGATGACCCGGCTGGACATGACTCCAACAGGGTCACCAGGAAGGTGGTGAATCTTCAATGTCGCTGCCCATGCTAACGCAGCCTTTTGGCCACTAGAGGCCTCTATCATTTTCAATGGTTAGGGCGTGGTGTCTATAAGGGATACAGTGTCAGAATTGACCAGGAGTGACTCTTTGTAGAAGGTTATGAGAAATTACAAAACAGGTTAGGATAATTAATGTAGTATGTTATGATAATTAGGTTACGGTTAGGAAAAGGCTCAGGGTTAACTAAGATTCTAAAAGACAAACAAGTTTGAAGTCAATTTGACATAAGATGTAATCCATCTAGCCATTTCCAGGATGGGGTTTCCTAAAAGATGATGACAGAAAAAGACAGAGAAATAACCTAATTATATAATAACTACAATTAAGAGGGCTAAACCTTTACTGGGTAACCTTGGCTATATTGCTGGGTTAAATATTTTATTTATAAATAATAATAAAAAATAAGCAATGCTATTGTTTAAACACTTTTTCTGCCTATAGTGCTTTTCACAATTGCATTCAGTGCAAAATGCTTTACAGAATATCATTATAATGTCTTACATCCCCAGCACAGCAGGCAACAGTAGTTCTACTCGGCTTTTGTGTTTAAAATGCTTTACAGAATATCATTATAATGTCTTACATCCCCAGCACAGCAGGGCAACCGTAGTTCTACTCGGCTTTTGTGTTTAAAATGCTTTACATAATATCATTATAATATCTTACATCCCCAGCACAGCAGGGCAACAGTAGTTCTACTCGGCTTTTGTGTTTAAAATGCTTTACAGAATATCATTATAATGTCTTACATCCCCAGCACAGCAGGGCAACAGTAGTTCTACTCGGCTTTTGTGTTTAAAATGCTTTACAGAATATCATTATAATGTCTTACATCCCCAGCACAGCAGGGCAACAGTAGTTCTACTCGGCTTTTGTGTTTAAAATGCTTTACAGAATATCATTATAATGTCTTACATCCCCAGCACAGCAGGGCAACAGTAGTTCTACTCGGCTTTTGTGTTTAAAATGCTTTACAGAATATCATTATAATGTCTTACATCCCCAGCACCGCAGGCAACAGTAGTTCTACTCGGCTTTTGTGTTTAAACGTGTTAATATAATGCTGTTTACTCTTCTTATCATCAGATTGATATGGGACCAGACCAGTCCTCTTCAGCATTGTGAGGCCTCCTCTCTGAGAGTTATAATGAGTTATCATCAGATTGATATGGGACCAGACCAGTCCTCTTCAGGATTGTGAGGCCTCCTCTCTGAGAGTTATAATGAGTTATCACCAGGGGGCTGAGGGTGGTGACATCCATAAAGAAAGACAGAAGGATGGGTCAACAAACAAGGATCTTCATGAGACCATGGACCCTGATATGAGGTGTGTGTGTGTGTGCTTGTTGAAAAGTTTAATATTATCATTTTGTAATAGATTAACATGGGCATTTTGACCAATAATTCCTCTCAAATATAATATATTCATCTGATTTCTATGAAAGATACTGAGTTACTGCATAGTAAGTTACATAGTAAACAGAACACTTTATTCCAGGGGAAACCTAGATCAGTTGCATAATTGAATACGTTCAACTGAAATGTGTCTTTCACATTTAACCCAACCTCTCTGAATCAGAGAGGTGTGGGGGGTTAATGCTTTAATCAACATCACGTCATTGGCGCCCGGGGAGCAGTTCACTGGGGTTAACTGCCTTGCTCAATTGCAGAACGGCAGATTTGTCCACCTTGCTGGCTCGGGATTCAAACCAACGCTCTTAACCGCTAGGCTACCTGCCGCCCCTATAATGACCCAAAGCATGATGGGATGTTTTAATTGCTTTAATTCTAATCAGAAATGACTGTGGACAAATCAAGGGCCAGTGGTAGATCAAATAGAATTGTATTTGTTACATGTGCCGAATACAACTGATATTTCCAAGAAATGCTTGCTTACGAGCCCTTCCCAAGGATACAGAGCTTTAAAATTGACAATACAAATAATTAAATGCTTTTATTAAAAATTATAATAAAATAAAACATTTAATAAAATAGTAACAATAGGAATCAAATAAAATACACAAGAATGGAGCTATATACAGGAAGTACCAAATGAATGTGGAGCTATATGTAGGAAGTGCCAGATAAATGTGGAGCTATATACAGGAAGTACCAGATGAATGTGGAGCTATATGTAGGAAGTGCCAGATAAATGTGGAGCTATATACAGGAAGTACCAGATAAATGTGGAGCTATATATAGGAAGTGCCAGATAAATGTGGAGCTATATACAGGAAGTGCCAGATAAATGTGGAGCTAGATACAGGAAGTGCCAGATAAATGTGGAGCTATATGTAGGAAGTGCCAGATAAATGTGGAGCTATATACAGGAAGTACCAGATAAATGTGGAGATATATGTAGGAAGTGCCAGATAAATGTGGAGCTATATACAGGAAGTGCCAGATAAATGTGGAGCTAGATACAGGAAGTACCAGATACATGTGGAGCTATATACAGGAAGTACCAGATACATGTGGAGCTATATACAGGAAGTACCAGATAAATGTGGAGCTATATACAGGAAGTACCAGATAAATGTGGAGCTATATACAGGAAGTACCAATACCACCAGATCAATGTGCAGAGATAAGAGGTATTTGAGGTAGATACTTTTAGTCATGTAGTGTATGTGGACACCAGCTCATCGAACATCTCATTCCAAAATTATGGACATTAATATGGAGTTGGTCCACCCTTTGCTGCTATAACAACCTCCAGTCTTCTGGGAAGGCTTTCCACTAGATGTTGGAACATTGCTGCGGGGACTTGCTTCCATTCAGCCACAAGAGCATTAGTGAGGTCAGGAACTGAGATTGGCGATTAGGCCTGGCTTGTAGTCAGCGTTCCAATTCATCCCAAAGGTGTCCAATGGGGTTGAGGTCAGGGCTTTGTGCAGGCCAGTCAAGTTCTTCCACACCAATCTTGACAAACCATTTCTGTATGGACCTCGTTTTGTGCACAGGGGGCATTGTCATGCTGAAACAGGAAAGGGCCTTCCCCAAATTGTTGCCACAAAGTTGGAAGCACAGAATCATCTAGAATGTCATTGTATACTCTAGGGTTAAGATTTCCCTTCAGTGGAACTTAGGGGCCTGAACCATGAAAAACAGACCCAGACCATTATTCCTCCTCCACCAAACTTTACAGTTGGCATTAGGCATTAGGGCAGGTAGCGTTCTCCTGGCATCCACCAAACCCAGATATGTCTGTCAGACTGCCAGATGGTGGAGCATGATTCATCACTCCAGAGAACCCGTTTCCACTGCTACAGAGTCCAATGGCGGCGAGCTTTACACCACTCCAGCCGACGCTTGGCATTGCGCATGGTGATTTTAGGCTTGTTTGCGGCTGCTCGGCCATGGAAACCCATTTCATGAAGCTCTGGAAGAAGAGTTGTTGTGCTGACATTTCTTCCAGGTGTAATTTGGAACTCAGTAGTTAGCGTTGCAAGCGAGGACCAACGATTTTTACATGCTACCCGCTTCAGCACTCGGCGGTCCCGTTCTGTGAGCTTGTTTGGCCTACTACTTTGCGGCTGAGCCATTGTTGCTCTAGACGTTTCCACTTCAAAATAACAGCACTTACAGTTGACCGGGGAAGCTCTAGCAGGGCAGAAATTTGACAAACTGACTTGTTGGTTTGTCCTATGACGGTGCCACGTTGAAAGAGCAGTCTCTTTCTTCTGGTTGTATATTTTAATGAAGAGTAACAAGTCAATGAATAGCCCTATTAGTTTCAAAGAGGGGACCTTACAGCAAAATGAAGGGAGAGATTCTATGTTCTACCTGGAAAAGTCAATAAGTTCCTATAATGATTGTTAATTCATGTAGTTGGCTAGAAGAAGAGAAGCTAAAATTCACATTATGGTGATTCACATCATTATTATGTTGAAGAGAGGAATATAATACATTATTGGAGATTTCGGTTGGTTTAGTATTTATTCTTGTTTTGTGTGTTTTGTGTGATGGTCTTGTACTACTAGGGGCCCTCCAGAGAGAGCAGAGTCTATTTCCTCTGGTTTTCTATCAGTGAAGAGTGACCAATCCATGGATTTCCCTCTTAATTTCAAAGGAGCAGACTCTCTACGAGACAAAGGGTGAGATTCTGATGTGCACCTAGTTGTAAATACAGGCCTATGTTGTAATAATGCTGACCTCGTAAAATAAAATGTCTGTGACTTAATGTAAAGCAAAAATATACATCATGATAATGGATAGTTATCAGATAGTTTTGGGCTCCGGGGAGATCTAGGACACTGCATCTCAGTGCTAGAGGCGTCACTACAGACACCCTGGTTCGATTCCAGACTGTATCAAACCGGCCGTGATTGGATGTCCCATATGGCGGCGCACAATTGGCATCGTCCGGCTTTGGCCGGTGTAAAAATAAGAATTTGTTCTTAACTGACTTGTTATGATCAGGTGTGTTATATATATGTGTTATATTATCAGGCCATTATGTGTTAAACTGAATGGGTCAGGTTCTTGTGATCAATGATAACTGTTATTTTCCAATTCCCAATCAGGCCAGGAGTGATGGTCTGTGATATCTGCTCTGAGGTCCAAGCTGTGAAGTTCTGTCAGACCTGCAGTGTGTCCTACTGTGAGACCCACATCAGACAGCACTATACAATAGCAGCACTGCAGAGACACACACTGGTGGATGTGACTGGAGACCTGGTGCAGAAACTCTGTCAACATGACTACAGTCCTCTGGATGTGTTCTGCAGGACAGACCAGATGCTGATCTGCAGTCAGTGTGCAGAGACAAACCACAAAGGACATGATATGATCTCCCAAGCTGGAAGACAGGTAGATCCTGGTTTGTTTTGATTCTCTTCATTGCCTGATGGATAAATACGTGTTTATGTGTCAAGAGAAAAAGAACATGTTTCAGAAAAATGATAGACTTTTTCTTTGGTTTTCACAGCCTAAGAGTTGTGATGGCGACCAACAGACAATCCTGGCCTCAGATGATGGTAGGTATGGAAACACAGAATAAACTGACCCAAACTATATTATTTCATTTAAATCTACATTTAAGAGGATACATTTACTAAGATATCAATTGTTGTCCCTTTACTGCTGGGATGAATAATACACTTTGTTTTTGTAATTTTATTGTCAATAAAGTCTGTTTATCTCTCTCATTATTCCTTCACCAGTGCTGCCCCCTCCTGGTGACTTCCAGGTCCTGTTGCTGACGTCAGACTCTGTGTCTCTGAGCTGGAGTTCTCCTCAGGGGGTTAAAAGACCACACAAGTTCAGGGTCACTTGGAAATGTGACGGGGAAACAAGCTCATCAAGAGTGAAAGGCGGGTATCATCTTAAGATAAGCAGACTCAACCCAGGTGAAAAGTACCAGTTCAACGTGGCTACAGAGGGAGAAGATGGAAGACAAAGCAGATGGGTCTCTGTATTCACAGGTAAAGAGTTTGGTTTTAGATATGTTTTACTGGCATACTTTGTTGTTTTTTATGGATCTTGTTTAAACATGGTTTTTGTTCCAGTGGTTCCACCCAGAGACTTAAAGGTAGACCATTTGAAATATACCTCCTTCACTCTCCACTGGACCAAGGCTGAAGGGATGGAGAAAGTTCCACAACGCTTCCTTATTTCCTACTGCAGCTCAGTAACAGACCTCCATGCAGAGAATACTGAAGACTGCCACACAACATTCTCAAACCTGCAACCTGGTACTGAGTACACTGTTAGTGTCTCTACTGTGCTGAACAATGGGGAACAGAGTGAACCAGTCTCTACAACCATCTTCACTAGTAAGAGATCTACCTCAACTTGTTACAGCCCATCATCTCTTTACCAGTAACTATAGAGATATATCTTTACCAGTAACTAGAGAGATATCTCTTTACCAGTAACTAGAGAGGTATCACTTTACCAGTAACTAGAGAGGTATCTCTTTGCCAGTAACTAGAGAGGTATCTCTTTACCAGTAAGTAGAGAGATATCTCTTTACCAGTAACTAGAGAGATATCTCTTTACCAGTAACTAGAGAGGTATATCTTTACCAGTAACTAGAGAGATATATCTTTACCAGTAACTAGAGTGATATCTCTTTACCAGTAACTAGAGTAACTAGAGAGGTATATCTTTACCAGTAACTAGAGAGATATCTCTTTACCAGTAACTAGAGAGGTATCTCTTTACCAGTAACTAGAGATATCTCTTTACCAGTAACTAGAGAGGTATCTCTTTACCAGTAACTAGAGAGATATCTCTTTACCAGTAACTAGAGAGGTATCTCTTTACCAGTAACTAGAGATATCTCTTTACCAGTAACTAGAGATATCTCTTTACCAGTAACTAGAGAGATATCTCTTTACCAGTAACTAGAGAGATATCTCTTTACCAGTAACTAGAGAGATATCTCTTTACCAGTAACTAGAGAGATATCTCTTTACCAGTAACTAGAGAGATATATCTTTACCAGTAACTAGAGTGATATCTCTTTACCAGTAACTAGAGAGATATCTTTACCAGTAACTAGAGAGATAACTAGAGAGGTATCTCTTTACCAGTAACTAGAGAGATATCTCTTTACCAGTAACTAGAGAGATATCTCTTTACCAGTAACTAGAGAGATATCTCTTTACCAGTAACTAGAGAGGTATCTCTTTACCAGTAACTAGAGAGATATCTCTTTACCAGTAACTAGAGAGGTATCTCTTTACCAGTAACTAGAGAGATATCTCTTTACCAGTAACTAGAGAGATATCTCTTTACCAGTAACTAGAGAGATATCTCTTTACCAGTAACTAGAGAGATATCTCTTTACCAGTAACTAGAGAGATATCTCTTTACCAGTAACTAGAGAGGTATCTCTTTACCAGTAACTAGAGAGGTATCTCTTTACCAGTAACTAGAGAGATATCTCTTTACCAGTAACTAGAGAGGTATCTCTTTACCAGTAACTAGAGAGATATCTCTTTACCAGTAGCTAGAACAGACATTTTGTTACATTACAAATCAACTTCTGTTGTGACTTCTATTTGTAATGTATTTCTTCCCAAATCAAAAGAAGTTACAGACATGTTTATTCCTGGACTTATTCTACTTTCTGTACTGTAGTATATTTCTGGAGTTAAACTGTAACATTAACAATAATGTAATTTCTCTTCGTACTTCCTGCTCCAGACCAGCTGACTGTTGACTCAGTGGACACCACATCAGCTGCTGTTAGCTGGAACCAGCCACCAGGATTGGACCAAACCCAACATCAGTACCAGATCTCCTACCGCTGTTCAGGGATAAAACCACACATCACTACCACATCTTCACCCAGCATCACTCTCTCTGACCTGCAAGGTGGTACTCAGTACTCTGTCACTGTCTGCACTGTGCTGGAAAATGGAAAGAAAAGTCAACTGGTGTCAACAACTTTGACTACAAGTAAGGAAGTACCCTACTTAATTTCATCAGCACTACAGTGTAAAACACTTGTTATTGTGGAGAGTATTTATAATCACAGCATTCTTTTCATTTATATTTAACTAATAAGGCATGAGAACCTGTGGATTATCATGTGAATAACTCCTGACTAAGGGCTGTTCTTAGGAGGGTGTTATTCATGATAATTGCCTGTTTCGAGGGTCTTATTGCTTTGATGAAACGGTTACCAACATATTAAAAAAATATTAACTACATGTTTTCATTAAAAATGTACTTTTAATGAGTAACTTAGTTTTATTTCATCCTTTCACCAGATAATATAGTCCAGGTAAAAGCCAGTTGTTAGTTTCCCTCGGTGCCTCTTCTTGTAAAGTGTTTACGAGCCCCTCAGGTGTCTGGTTCTCCTGCTGTTGACTTCTTTATCTTCTCGTGGTCCTGCTCACTGATGGCTGCATGGTGCGTTGCCTTGTCCTTCCCCTGTCGCTGCAGTTTCTTAACGATGCCCACGAAGATGTTGTTGGATGTTGAGTCTTTCATTAGACACCAGGAAAGGCTCAGAGGGGAGTTGTTATATAGCAGTTTAACTGGGTACAGAGACCCGTGTAGCTGCTCAGCCTGAACATTCCACCCGTAATATTCCTCACACTGCCATAAAACTCCCCTGAATAGTATTCAACCCTTCTTTTGTAGTTGTCTAAAGAGAAAGTTGTTCCCTTTGCATTTAGCCAGAACATGAAACATCTCAACCCAGTTTGTCTGCTTGACTGTGTTGGTTCATTACGGCTCTTTTCCAGGGAGTCCAGGGGGTTATATAGGATCACTATATTGGATCACTCCAACAGGGTATCCTTCTGCGCTGCAGAATACATTCATAGTAAAGATCTCAGATGAATCCCCTGTACCGGGTGGTGCTGAGACTGACCCCCTTAAATAGCTGCCGCCTCATTACTGCCTGTGAATCAGCGTAGAAACATAGCCACAGCTATTCAATAGCTTGGAGCAGCTAACTAGTCTTACCATCTGGGTGCTCTGCTGTCCCCCCACGTGGTTTGCCTCGTGCCATCTGGTCTGGTTTGGGTTTTGTACCTGTTTTAATGACTTTTAGTGACAGTGTACCAACCTGGGTAATGCACAGTTTGGTCTATCAGCATTGCAGCGCTGAGATTGTCTTACTTATCTGTGAGACTTGTCAGTCCAACGGTACCCTCCCAGGTATAGCATTCGGGTTCGGGGACAGTGCCTACCCCACCAGATCGAGAGACTGTGTATGTTTCTCTCTGGTGGATTTGCAGCTCTCCCCTGAGAATGAGCTAGGTGAGCGAGGCGCACCATATTTCATCTCTCACAGGGAGCAGCAATCTTGCCTAGACTCTTGTGTGTTCCATGGTGAACGAGCTATGCAATGTAGCTAGTTTAACGACAGATGAAGATTACAGGACTATGCACAGGTATAAACACACTTTCCCTTAATTAAGTCTAGCCAACCTGAACCCCCACGTATATAGCAAGAAATAAGCACTAAACGTGTGTGAGGTAGAACGTCACGGATAGTGTATAAGACTAAAGCTGATACTGTAGGTCTTATTATATACTATCATACAGTAGTGTGCAGTGTTTCCTATTGACAGAGTGTTATTACACTGTCGGCTTCATTTTCCACTATTTCCAATGGAAACTCACATCTCAGTTCTATTATAGTCCCTGTGCCCAAGAACACCAAGGTAACCTGCCTGAATAACTACCGACCCGCAGCACTCACATCTGTAGCCAGGAAGTGCTTTGAAAGGCGGGTCATGGCTCACATAAACACCATTATCCCAGAAACCCTAGACCCACTCCAATTTGCATACCGCCCCAACAGATCCACAGATGACAAAAGGAACACGTATGTGAGAATGCTGTTCATTGACTACAGCTCAGCATTCAACAGCACAGCGCTCTGAAAGCTTATCACTAAGCTAAGGATCCTGGGACTAAACACCTACCTCTGCATCTGGATCCTGGACCTCCTGAAGGGCCGCCCCCAGGTGGTAAGTGTAGGCAACAGCACATATGCTACGCTGATCCTCAAGACGGGGTCCCCTCAGGGGTACATGCTCAGTCCCATCCTTTGCTCCCTGTTCACTCAAGAATGCGCGGCCAAGCACGACTCCAACACCATCATTAAGTTTGCTGACGACACAACGGTGGCCGAAGACACATCATGCCACGTGTTACCATTACAGGCTGGTGGTGGTGGTGTGATGGTGAGGGCTGTGTTTTTAGTCCGGGCTCTGGCTGGGCCACTCAAGGACATTCCGAGACTTGTCCCGAAGCCTTTCTTGCATTGTTTTAGGTTTATCAAAATGTGGAAAAAGTCAAGGGGTCTGAATACTTTCCGAAGGCACTTTACAGAGTGTATTGCCATTAGAGGAACGTTTGAATGCCACAGGATATCTGGACACCATTGTCGATCAGGTTCATCCCTTCATGGCAGCAGTGTATCCATCTGCTAATGGATTTGTTCAGCAGGATAATGCCCCATGTCACAAGGCTAGGATTGTGATGTCACAAGGCTAGGATTGTGATGTCACAAGGCTAGGATTGTGATGTCACAAGGCTAGGATTGTGATGTCACAAGGCTAGGATTGTGATGTCACAAGGCTAGGATTGTCCAGGAATGTTTCCACGAACATGACAGTGAATTCAGCTTACTACAGTGGCCTGCCCAGTCACCAGATCTCAATCCACTGAGATTAACAGGGCCCAACACCATGTAGAGATGGAATGAACTATTCAGAGTAGAGATCCACTACCAGCCAACTTGACACAACCGTGGGAAGCATTGGAGTCAGCCTGGGCCAGCATTGCTCTGGAACTCTTTCTACACCTAATAGAGTCTGTCACCCAATAAATTGAGGCTGTTCTGAGGGAAAAGGGGGTGCAACTCAATATTAGGAAGGTGTTCTTAATGTTTTGTACAATCAGTGTAAACAGCAACACCATGTAGATGTTATAACCATATATTGCTACCACTGTATCATCAAAGGAATTATCTAAGTGAGTTTCAGAGGACTCAGATTTCATACTTGAGCAAAAGTAAAGATACTTAATAGAAAATGACTCAAGTAAAAGTGAACGTCACCCTGTAAAATACTACTTGAGTAAAAGTCTAGAAGTATCTGGTTTTAAATGTACTTGAGTACTTTTTCCACCACTGTACTTGTCATACTTGAGTAAAAGTGCAAGTGAATACTATACATCAAATTACTTATATTAAGCAAACCAGGCGTCACGATTTTATTTTTATTTTCTTACGGCCAATCAGGGGCACACTCCAACGCTCAGACATCATTTACAAACACAGTATTTGTGTTTAGTGAGTCCGCCACTGCCAGTATATGAATGCTTTCGGTTTCTAGCAAGTTATCTGTATAATTAACCTTGTTTCTTAGGCTACATATGTTAATATGGCTATTTTTAGGACCTTTCTGAGTTGCTTGATAGTTTTTTATTGCTTTACTGGGAGAAGACATCAATGTATTTATAAAGCCCTTTTTACATCAGCCAATATCACAAAGTGCTGTACAGAAACCCAGCCTAAAACCCCAAACAGCGAACAATGCAGGTGTAGAAGCATGGTGGCTAGGAAAAACTCCATAGAAAGGAACCAGGCTCTGAGGGGTGGCCAGTCCTCTTCTGGCTGTGCCGGGTGGAGTACATGGCCATTAAGACCAGATCTTTCTCCAAGATGTTCATAGATGACCAGCAGGGTCAAATAATAATCACAGTGGTTGTAGAGGGTGCAACAGGTAAGTACATCAGGAGTAAATGTCACTTGGCATTTAGATGTTGAAATAGCAGGTATGGTAGAGAGAGTTGAAAACAGCAGGTCTGGGACTCGGTGGCACGTTCAGTGAACAGGTCAGTGTTCCATAGCCGCAGGCAGAAGAGTTGAAACTGGTGCAGCAGCACGACCAGGTGGACTGGGGACAGCAAGGAGTCATCAGGACAGGTAGTCCATAGGCATGGTCCCAGAGCTCAGGTCCTCTGGGAGGGGACGGAGGATGGGAGAGAATTAGAAATAGCATACTTAAATTCACACAGGACACTGGATAATAACACCAGATATAACAAACTGACCCTGGCCCCCGGCACATAGACTACTGCAGCATAGATCCTAGACGCTGAGACGGGGGGTCGGGAGACACTGTGTACCCGGCAGGATATAACCCCATCTTCTTTGCCAAAGCACATCCCCAACACAACCAGAGGGATATCAACAGACCACCAACCTACTACCCCTATAAGTCAGGTTCATAGGCACATGATTACTGCTGACAGTAGCTGTAGGATAAAAATAAGTTACTTACATTATGATTGACAACACCCCTGGGAAAATGTATATTTACAGCAGCATTATGACAGCTCAGCGACACAATGGTAGGGGTTATCTGAGCAGGGCTTGGGTCACTAATAAGTCATTGTCTCAACACGTTCTTGAATTACGAGGACAGGGCCCAGGCACTAAGATGATTCTGATGAACTCTGTCATTCCTGTAGAGCATCTTCTGTTTCCAAAAGGTGTCGAAGTTACCTATAAAAGTTATGCCAACAGGTCTACAGTAGTCTTTTAGCCAGATGTGTAATGCCAGTCCAGATGTGTAATGCCAGTCCAGATGTGTAATGCCAGTCCAGATGTGTAATGCCAGTCCAGATGTGTAATGCCAGTCCAGATGTGTAATGCCAGTCCAGATGTGTAATGCTGAATCTTCTGCTGTTGCTGCTGAGCAAATACACAGGGCCTGAAATAACCGGCCGCTTTTTGGAGTCTTTCAGAGTTAGAATCAGTTCTTTAAAATCCAGTTTCAGCAGTTCTGAGCTGCTCTCCTGTCATTTTACCCCAAATGGACTACAGAGCGTCAGTCCCCGGCAGCTATTGTAGAACTGTAGGAAGCAGCCCAAATCCTATCTGGTGCTTGTGCACTTTGATTTACGGCCTAGTAACAGTGTCTGCTCAGATAAGATCTGTAGCCAGGTCTGAGAGAAGGACATACATCTGAAGCCTTCTATTTCTCTCTGCCATGTATATATTCCTGCTGTGTGACGTGTTTGCATGATATATTATAGCAGCCATTGTTAGAACAGCATGCCATATGTTACTTTACTTTACGACAATTGCAGCTGTGTGTGTGGTGGAGACAAAGTGTATAGTGATGGTCCTCAACATCATGTTCTAACCAGACATCACTGTAGTCAGCAGAACCTATGGCATCAGTTAATAGCTGGGGAGGGTATTCACAGCCAACCGCTCAGACCAAATCAATTGTTATTTGTCACATGCGCCGTATATCGTGAAATGCTTAATTACAAGCCCTTAACCAACAATGCAGTTTTAAGAAAATACAGTTAAAATATTTTTAAAATATATATATATTTACAATTTTTTTTTTTTTTTAAATCACAAAAAGTAACACACTAAAATAACAATGAGACTATATACAGGGGGCACCGGTACCGAGTCGATGTGCGGGGGTGCATATTAGTAGAGGTAATTTGTGAGTAGCTGCAGTGTAAAAACAAAGGTGGGGGATGGGGGGGTCAATGCAACTAGTCCTGGTGGCCATTTGATTAATTGTTCAGCAGTCTTATGGCTTGGGGGTAGAAGCTGTTAAGGAGCTTTTAGGACCTACACATGGCGCTCCGGTACCTCTTGTCGTGCGGTAGAAGCAAGAACGGTCTATAACCTGGGTGACTGGAGTCTTTGACACATTTTTGGCCTTCCTCTGACACCACCTGGTATATAGGTCCTGGATGGCAGGAATCTTGGCCCCAGTGATATACTGGGCTGTACGCATTACCCTCTGTAGCGCCTTAGAGTCAGGTGCAGAGCAATTGCCATACCAGGCGGTCATGCAACTGGTCAGGATGCTCTCGATGGTGCAGGTGTAGAACGTTTTAAGGATCTGGGGACCCATGGCAAATATTTTCAGCTCCGGCTAGCCATTTTTTCATGATCCTAGGTCTCCGGATTTAGTGACCAATAGATGCACCACTGGGTGGATTAGCTGAGGCAGGATGAGCTGTCATCTTGATATAGAAGGATACTCTACCTATGTAACATAGCAACTGGACCTCGGGGCTGACATCACCATGATCATAAAGCTGTACTGCAGGAAGTCATGTAGCTCCACAATCTCAGAATCAGTCAAATGTAACATCGTAGAGCAGAGGATCATGGGCCCTGATCTTGAGGGACTACATGAGAAGCAGTATCAGCGTTGCTGCAGAATTGAGTGGCCCAGAGCCCAGAGCCCATAACCCAGAGCCCATAACCCAGAGCCCATAACCCAGAGCCCTTAACCCAGAGCCCATAACCCAGAGCCCATAACCCAGAGCTAGCGGTCAGCGTTGACGAAGGAACCAGAACCGTGATGAGTTCCAGTATATTTTCATTGGCTGCTAGCATCAATGTTGAACAGATGCTCAGTATGCAGGTAGCATAACATGAGAGGACAAAGCAGTGTTGGTTCTAGTGATGATGACTGATGTTCTATGATAATTATTTTATCTAGGAGTGTATGAGAGTACGGTTAACATGCAAGTGTCCATAATGCAAACAGAACATAAGAGATCATGCATAAAGGGAAGGAACATTTAGTGTATTTCAGATTGAAGAACCCATAAAAGTTATCATATGGACCACCTCTATGTTGCCTTAACTTGGACTCAAAGTTGTGCTACTGAGAGAGTAGAGATACTCTTTGACGTGCATGTTGTCCTCTTTTCTGTAGGCCATGAGATTAGCAGAGAGATGGATCCTGAGCAGACTAGACAATGAACTGAATCCCTTCTGTAGGCCATGAGATTAGCAGAGAGATGGATCCTGAGCAGACTAGACAATGAACTGAATCCCTTCTGTAGGCCATGAGATTAGCAGAAAGATGGATCCTGAGCAGACTAGACAATGAACTGAATCCCCTCTGTAGGCCATGAGATTAGCAGAGAGATGGATCCTGAGCAGACTAGACAATGAACTGAATCCCCTCTGTAGGCCATGAGATTAGCAGAAAGATGGATCCTGAGCAGACTAGACAATGAACTGAATCCCCTCTGTAGGCCATGAGATTAGCAGAGAGATGGATCCTGAGCAGACTAGACAATGAACTGAATCCCTTCTGTAGGCCATGAGATTAGCAGAAAGATGGATCCTGAGCAGACTAGACAATGAACTGAATCCCCTCTGTAGGCCATGAGATTAGCAGAGAGATGGATCCTGAGCAGACTAGACAATGAACTGAATCCCTTCTGTAGGCCATGAGATTAGCAGAAAGATGGATCCTGAGCAGACTAGACAATGAACTGAATCCCCTCTGTAGGCCATGAGATTAGCAGAGAGATGGATCCTGAGCAGACTAGACAATGAACTGAATCCCTTCTGTAGGCCATGAGATTAGCAGAGAGATGGATCCTGAGCAGACTAGACAATGAACTGAATCCCCTCTGTAGGCCATGAGATTAGCAGAGAGATGGATCCTGAGCAGACTAGACAATGAACTGAATCCCTTCTGTAGGCCATGAGATTAGCAGAGAGATGGATCCTGAGCAGACTAGACAATGAATTGAATCCCTTCTGTAGGCCATGAGATTAGCAGAGAGATGGATCCTGAGCAGACTAGACAATGAACTGAATCCCTTCTGTAGGCCATGAGATTAGCAGAGAGATGGATCCTGAGCAGACTAGACAATGAACTGAATCCCTTCTGTAGGCCATGAGATTAGCAGAGAGATGGATCCTGAGCAGACTAGACAATGAACTGAATCCCTTCTGTAGGCCATGAGATTAGCAGAGAGATGGATCCTGAGCAGACTAGACAATGAACTGAATCCCCTCTGTAGGCCATGATAAAGAAACGCTGCACTAAGCTGATGGACATTTGTCATGGAAAAGAATACATGGTAATATAACAGAAGACATCGTACAGAGAGCAGACAGAATGCTGCAGCTCAGCCATGACATACCATCACATAACATAACATACAGTACACTAACAAAACTCCCAGAACTGCAACTAAACTGTAGCTATATATAACCACCTGTACTATCTAATCCTTGATTCATAAAACCAAAATCGCTACTGTCATTAACGTGGTTCCTCAATTATTTCACATAATATTTTGATGAGTATTTGGTTTCCAGATGTTCAGTTACATCGGGACACTTTTCATCATCAGCTGATCCAGGAAGTCATTTTCTGACAATATTGCATGTGACGCAACAACAGCCCAAAGTGAAGGGAAAACAGTGTTTTCAAGGAATGTCCAGAATATTTTGGTGTCTCATTCGACCAACCACTGGCCTTGTGGTTAGTGTACGCCCTGTGATTGGTAGGTTGGGAGTTTGATCCTTGGCCGAGTCATACCAAACAGTGTAAAACGGGGACTAAATGAGTCTCTGCTTGGCACTCAGCATAAAGGAGATATATTGAGGGTAAGGCCTTGCAATAGACTAGCGTCCTGACCAGGGCGTGTACACTACTTGTACATCAAGCTGCCTCACGCTACAGAAACAGGACATGTTATTGTACCTTTATTCCATACTGTAATGTATAGAGATACTGATATAGTTCTAGAAACAGGACATGTTGTAATGTATATAGATACTGATATAGATCTAGAAACAGGACATGTTGTAATGTATATAGATACTGATATAGATCTAGAAACAGGACATGTTGTAATGTTTAGAGATACTGATATAGTTCTAGAAACTGGACATGTTCTAATGTATAGAGATACTGATAGAGATCTAGAAACAGGACATGTTATTATACCTTTATTCCATGCTGTAATGTATAGAGATACTGATATAGTTCTAGAAACAGGACATGTTGTAATGTATGGAGATACTGATATAGATCTAGAAACAGGACATGTAATGTATGGAGATACTGATATAGATCTAGAAACAGGACATGTTGTAATGTATGGAGATACTGATATAGATCTAGAAACAGGACATGTTGTAATGTATGGAGATACTGATATAGATCTAGAAACAGGACATGTAATGTATGGAGATACTGATATAGATCTAGAAACAGGACATGTTGTAATGTATAGAGATACTGATATAGATCTAGAAACAGAAAACCTTTATTCCATGCTGTAATGTATAGAGATACTGATATAGTTCTAGAAACAGGACATGTTGTAATGTATGGAGATACTGATATAGATCTAGAAACAGGACATGTAATGTATGGAGATACTGATATAGATCTAGAAACAGGACATGTTGTAATGTATGGAGATACTGATATAGATCTAGAAACAGGACATGTTATTATACCTTTATTCCATGCTGTAATGTATATAGATACTGATATAGTTCTAGAAACAGGACATGCTGTAATGTATAGAGATACTGATATAGTTCTAGAAACAGGACATTATATTGTACCTTTATTCCATGCTGTAATGTATAGAGATACTGATATAGTTCTAGAAACAGGACATGTTATTATACCTTTATTCCATGCTGTAATGTATAGAGATACTGATATAGTTCTAGAAACAGGACATGTTGTAATGTATAGAGATACTGATATAGATCTAGAAACAGGACATTTTATTATACCTTTATTCCATACTGTAATGTATAGAGATACTGATATAGTTCTAGAAACAGGACATGTTGTAATGTATAGAGATACTGATATAGATCTAGAAACCGGACATGTTCTAATGTATAGAGATACTGATATAGATCTAGAAACAGGACATGTTATTATACCTTTATTCCATGTTGTAATGTATAGAGATACTGATATAGTTCTAGAAACAGGACATGTTCTAATGGATAGAGATACTGATATAGATCTAGAAACAGGACATGTTATTATACCTTTATTCCATGTTGTAATGTATAGAGATACTGATATAGATCTAGAAACAGGACATGCTGTAATGTATAGAGATACTGATATAGATCTAGAAACAGGACATGTTATTATACCTTTATTCCATACTGTAATGTATAGAGATACTGATATAGTTCTAGAAACAGGACATGTTGTAATGTATAGAGATACTGATATAGTTCTAGAAACAGGACATGTTGTAATGTATAGAGATACTGATATAGTTCTAGAAACAGGACCTGTTATTATACCTTTATTCCATACTGTAATGTATAGAGATGCTGATATAGATCTAGAAACAGGACATGTTGTAATCTATAGAGATACTGATATAGTTCTAGAAACAGGATATGCTGTAATGTATAGAGATACTGATATAGATCTAGAAACAGGACGTGTTGTAATGTATAGAGATACTGATATAGTTCTAGAAACAGGACATGTTGTAATGTATAGAGATACTGATATAGATCTAGAAACAGGACATGTTATTATACCTTTATTCCATACTGTAATGTATAGAGATACTGATATAGTTCTAGAAACAGGACATATTGTAATGTATAGAGATACTGATATAGTTCTAGAAACAGGACATGTTGTAATGTATAGAGATACTGATATAGATCTAGAAACAGGACATGTTGTAATGTATAGAGATACTGATATAGATCTAGAAACAGGACATGTTGTAATGTATAGAGATACTGATATAGTTCTAGAAACAGGACATGTTGTAATGTATAGAGATACTGATATAGTTCTAGAAACAGGACATGTTATTATACCTTTATTCCATACTGTAATGTATAGAGATACTGATATAGATCTAGAAACAGGACATGTTGTAATGTATAGAGATACTGATATAGATCTAGAAACAGGACATGTTGTAATGTATAGAGATACTGATATAGATCTAGAAACAGGACATGTTGTAATGTATAGAGATACTGATATGGATCTAGAAACAGGACATGTTGTAATGTATAGAGATACTGATATAGTTCTAGAAACAGGACATGCTGTAATGTATAGAGATACTGATAGAGTTCTAGAAACATGACATGTTATTATACCTTTATTCCATACTGTAATGTATAGAGATACTGATATAGTTCTAGAAACAGGACATGTTGTAATGTATAGAGATACTTATATAGATCTAGAAACAGGACATGTTCTAATGTATAGAGATACTGATATAGATCTAGAAACAGGACATTATATTGTACCTTTATTCCATGCTGTAATGTATAGAGATACTGATATAGTTCTAGAAACAGGACATGTTATTATACCTTTATTCCATGCTGTAATGTATAGAGATACTGATATAGTTCTAGAAACAGGACATGTTGTAATGTATAGAGATACTGATATAGATCTAGAAACAGGACATTTTATTATACCTTTATTCCATACTGTAATGTATAGAGATACTGATATAGTTCTAGAAACAGGACATGTTGTAATGTATAGAGATACTGATATAGATCTAGAAACCGGACATGTTCTAATGTATAGAGATACTGATATAGATCTAGAAACAGGACATGTTATTATACCTTTATTCCATGTTGTAATGTATAGAGATACTGATATAGTTCTAGAAACAGGACATGTTCTAATGGATAGAGATACTGATATAGATCTAGAAACAGGACATGTTATTATACCTTTATTCCATGTTGTAATGTATAGAGATACTGATATAGATCTAGAAACAGGACATGCTGTAATGTATAGAGATACTGATATAGATCTAGAAACAGGACATGTTGTAATGTATAGAGATACTGATATAGTTCTAGAAACAGGACATGTTGTAATGTATAGAGATACTGATATAGTTCTAGAAACAGGACATGTTCTAATGGATAGAGATACTGATATAGATCTAGAAACAGGACATGTTATTATACCTTTATTCCATGTTGTAATGTATAGAGATACTGATATAGATCTAGAAACAGGACATGCTGTAATGTATAGAGATACTGATATAGATCTAGAAACAGGACATGTTGTAATGTATAGAGATACTGATATAGTTCTAGAAACAGGACATGTTGTAATGTATAGAGATACTGATATAGTTCTAGAAACAGGACATGTTGTAATGTATAGAGATACTGATATAGATCTAGAAACAGGACATTTTATTATACCTTTATTCCATACTGTAATGTATAGAGATACTGATATAGTTCTAGAAACAGGACATGTTGTAATGTATAGAGATACTGATATAGTTCTAGAAACAGGACATGTTCTAATGGATAGAGATACTGATATAGATCTAGAAACAGGACATGTTATTATACCTTTATTCCATGTTGTAATGTATAGAGATACTGATATAGATCTAGAAACAGGACATGCTGTAATGTATAGAGATACTGATATAGATCTAGAAACAGGACATGTTGTAATGTATAGAGATACTGATATAGTTCTAGAAACAGGACATGTTGTAATGTATAGAGATACTGATATAGTTCTAGAAACAGGACATGTTGTAATGTATAGAGATACTGATATAGATCTAGAAACAGGACATTTTATTATACCTTTATTCCATACTGTAATGTATAGAGATACTGATATAGTTCTAGAAACAGGACATGTTGTAATGTATAGAGATACTGATATAGTTCTAGAAACAGGACATGTTCTAATGGATAGAGATACTGATATAGATCTAGAAACAGGACATGTTATTATACCTTTATTCCATGTTGTAATGTATAGAGATACTGATATAGATCTAGAAACAGGACATGCTGTAATGTATAGAGATACTGATATAGATCTAGAAACAGGACATGTTGTAATGTATAGAGATACTGATATAGTTCTAGAAACAGGACATGTTGTAATGTATAGAGATACTGATATAGTTCTAGAAACAGGACATGTTGTAATGTATAGAGATACTGATATAGATCTAGAAACAGGACATGTTATTATACCTTTATTCCATACTGTAATGTATAGAGATACTGATATAGATCTAGAAACAGGACATGTTGTAATGTATAGAGATACTGATATAGTTCTAGAAACAGGACATGTTATTGTACCTTTATTCCATGTTGTAATGTATAGAGATACTGATATAGATCTAGAAACAGGACATGCTGTAATGTATAGAGATACTGATATAGTTCTAGAAACAGGACATGTTGTAATGTATAGAGATACTGATATAGATCTAGAAACAGGACATGTTGTAATGTATAGAGATACTGATATAGTTCTAGAAACAGGACATGTTGTAATGTATAGAGATACTGATATAGATCTAGAAACAGGACATGTTATTATACCTTTATTCCATACTGTAATGTATAGAGATACTGATATAGATCTAGAAACAGGACATGTTGTAATGTATAGAGATACTGATATAGTTCTAGAAACAGGACATGTTATTGTACCTTTATTCCATGTTGTAATGTATATAGATACTGATATAGATCTAGAAACAGGACATGTTGTAATGTATAGAGATACTGATATAGTTCTAGAAACAGGACATGCTGTAATGTATAGAGATACTGATATAGTTCTAGAAACAGGACATGTTGTAATGTATAGAGATACTGATATAGATCTAGAAACAGGACATGTTCTAATGGATAGAGATACTGATATAGATCTAGAAACAGGACATGTTATTATACCTTTATTCCATGTTGTAATGTATAGAGATACTGATATAGATCTAGAAACAGGACATGCTGTAATGTATAGAGATACTGATATAGATCTAGAAACAGGACATGTTGTAATGTATAGAGATACTGATATAGTTCTAGAAACAGGACATGTTGTAATGTATAGAGATACTGATATAGTTCTAGAAACAGGACATGTTGTAATGTATAGAGATACTGATATAGATCTAGAAACAGGACATTTTATTATACCTTTATTCCATACTGTAATGTATAGAGATACTGATATAGTTCTAGAAACAGGACATGTTGTAATGTATAGAGATACTGATATAGTTCTAGAAACAGGACATGTTCTAATGGATAGAGATACTGATATAGATCTAGAAACAGGACATGTTATTATACCTTTATTCCATGTTGTAATGTATAGAGATACTGATATAGATCTAGAAACAGGACATGCTGTAATGTATAGAGATACTGATATAGATCTAGAAACAGGACATGTTGTAATGTATAGAGATACTGATATAGTTCTAGAAACAGGACATGTTGTAATGTATAGAGATACTGATATAGTTCTAGAAACAGGACATGTTGTAATGTATAGAGATACTGATATAGATCTAGAAACAGGACATTTTATTATACCTTTATTCCATACTGTAATGTATAGAGATACTGATATAGTTCTAGAAACAGGACATGTTGTAATGTATAGAGATACTGATATAGTTCTAGAAACAGGACATGTTCTAATGGATAGAGATACTGATATAGATCTAGAAACAGGACATGTTATTATACCTTTATTCCATGTTGTAATGTATAGAGATACTGATATAGATCTAGAAACAGGACATGCTGTAATGTATAGAGATACTGATATAGATCTAGAAACAGGACATGTTGTAATGTATAGAGATACTGATATAGTTCTAGAAACAGGACATGTTGTAATGTATAGAGATACTGATATAGTTCTAGAAACAGGACATGTTGTAATGTATAGAGATACTGATATAGATCTAGAAACAGGACATTTTATTATACCTTTATTCCATACTGTAATGTATAGAGATACTGATATAGTTCTAGAAACAGGACATGTTGTAATGTATAGAGATACTGATATAGATCTAGAAACCGGACATGTTCTAATGTATAGAGATACTGATATAGATCTAGAAACAGGACATGTTATTATACCTTTATTCCATGTTGTAATGTATAGAGATACTGATATAGTTCTAGAAACAGGACATGTTCTAATGGATAGAGATACTGATATAGATCTAGAAACAGGACATGTTATTATACCTTTATTCCATGTTGTAATGTATAGAGATACTGATATAGATCTAGAAACAGGACATGCTGTAATGTATAGAGATACTGATATAGATCTAGAAACAGGACATGTTATTATACCTTTATTCCATACTGTAATGTATAGAGATACTGATATAGTTCTAGAAACAGGACATGTTGTAATGTATAGAGATACTGATATAGTTCTAGAAACAGGACATGTTGTAATGTATAGAGATACTGATAGAGTTCTAGAAACAGGACCTGTTATTATACCTTTATTCCATACTGTAATGTATAGAGATGCTGATATAGATCTAGAAACAGGACATGTTGTAATCTATAGAGATACTGATATAGTTCTAGAAACAGGATATGCTGTAATGTATAGAGATACTGATATAGATCTAGAAACAGGACGTGTTGTAATGTATACAGATACTGATATAGTTCTAGAAACAGGACATGTTGTAATGTATAGAGATACTGATATAGATCTAGAAACAGGACATGTCGTAATGTATAGAGATACTGATATAGTTCTAGAAACAGGATATGTTGTAATGTATAGAGATACTGATATAGTTCTAGAAACAGGACATGTTGTAATGTATAGAGATACTGATATAGTTCTAGAAACAGGACATGTTGTAATGTATAGAGATACTGATATAGATCTAGAAACAGGACATGTTGTAATGTATAGAGATACTGATATAGTTCTAGAAACAGGACATGTTGTAATGTATAGAGATACTGATATAGATCTAGAAACAGGACATGTTATTATACCTTTATTCCATACTGTAATGTATAGAGATACTGATATAGTTCTAGGAACAGGATATGTTGTACTGTATAGAGATACTGATATAGATCTAGAAACAGGACATGTTGTAATGTATAGAGATACTGATATAGTTCTAGGAACAGGATATGTTGTACTGTATAGAGATACTGATATGGATCTAGAAACAGGACATGTTGTAATGTATAGAGATACTGATATAGTTCTAGAAACATGACATGTTATTATACCTTTATTCCATACTGTAATGTATAGAGATACTGATATAGTTCTAGAAACAGGACATGTTGTAATGTATAGAGATACTGATATAGTTCTAGAAACAGGACATGCTGTAATGTATAGAGATACTGATAGAGTTCTAGAAACATGACATGTTATTATACCTTTATTCCATACTGTAATGTATAGAGATACTGATATAGTTCTAGAAACAGGACATGTTGTAATGTATAGAGATACTTATATAGATCTAGAAACAGGACATGTTCTAATGTATAGAGATACTGATATAGATCTAGAAACAGGACATTATATTGTACCTTTATTCCATGCTGTAATGTATAGAGATACTGATATAGTTCTAGAAACAGGACATGTTATTATACCTTTATTCCATGCTGTAATGTATAGAGATACTGATATAGTTCTAGAAACAGGACATGTTGTAATGTATAGAGATACTGATATAGATCTAGAAACAGGACATTTTATTATACCTTTATTCCATACTGTAATGTATAGAGATACTGATATAGTTCTAGAAACAGGACATGTTGTAATGTATAGAGATACTGATATAGATCTAGAAACCGGACATGTTCTAATGTATAGAGATACTGATATAGATCTAGAAACAGGACATGTTATTATACCTTTATTCCATGTTGTAATGTATAGAGATACTGATATAGTTCTAGAAACAGGACATGTTCTAATGGATAGAGATACTGATATAGATCTAGAAACAGGACATGTTATTATACCTTTATTCCATGTTGTAATGTATAGAGATACTGATATAGATCTAGAAACAGGACATGCTGTAATGTATAGAGATACTGATATAGATCTAGAAACAGGACATGTTATTATACCTTTATTCCATACTGTAATGTATAGAGATACTGATATAGTTCTAGAAACAGGACATGTTGTAATGTATAGAGATACTGATATAGTTCTAGAAACAGGACATGTTGTAATGTATAGAGATACTGATATAGTTCTAGAAACAGGACCTGTTATTATACCTTTATTCCATACTGTAATGTATAGAGATGCTGATATAGATCTAGAAACAGGACATGTTGTAATCTATAGAGATACTGATATAGTTCTAGAAACAGGATATGCTGTAATGTATAGAGATACTGATATAGATCTAGAAACAGGACGTGTTGTAATGTATAGAGATACTGATATAGTTCTAGAAACAGGACATGTTGTAATGTATAGAGATACTGATATAGATCTAGAAACAGGATATGTTATTATACCTTTATTCCATACTGTAATGTATAGAGATACTGATATAGTTCTAGAAACAGGACATGTTGTAATGTATAGAGATACTGATATAGTTCTAGAAACAGGACATGTTGTAATGTATAGAGATACTGATATAGATCTAGAAACAGGACATGTTGTAATGTATAGAGATACTGATATAGATCTAGAAACAGGACATGTTGTAATGTATAGAGATACTGATATAGTTCTAGAAACAGGACATGTTGTAATGTATAGAGATACTGATATAGATCTAGAAACAGGACATGTTATTATACCTTTATTCCATACTGTAATGTATAGAGATACTGATATAGTTCTAGAAACAGGACATACTGTAATGTATAGAGATACTGATATAGTTCTAGGAACAGGATATGTTGTACTGTATAGAGATACTGATATGGATCTAGAAACAGGACATGTTGTAATGTATAGAGATACTGATATAGTTCTAGAAACAGGACATGTTGTAATGTATAGAGATACTGATATAGTTCTAGAAACATGACATGTTATTATACCTTTATTCCATACTGTAATGTATAGAGATACTGATATAGTTCTAGAAACAGGATATGTTGTAATGTATAGAGATACTGATATAGTTATAGAAACAGGACATGTTGTAATGTATAGAGATACTTATATAGATCTAGAAACAGGACATGTTCTAATGTATAGAGATACTGATATAGATCTAGAAACAGGACATTATATTGTACCTTTATTCCATGCTGTAATGTATAGAGATACTGATATAGTTCTAGAAACAGGACATGTTATTATACCTTTATTCCATGCTGTAATGTATAGAGATACTGATATAGTTCTAGAAACAGGACATGTTGTAATGTATAGAGATACTGATATAGATCTAGAAACAGGACATTTTATTATACCTTTATTCCATACTGTAATGTATAGAGATACTGATATAGTTCTAGAAACAGGACATGTTGTAATGTATAGAGATACTGATATAGATCTAGAAACCGGACATGTTCTAATGTATAGAGATACTGATATAGATCTAGAAACAGGACATGTTATTATACCTTTATTCCATGTTGTAATGTATAGAGATACTGATATAGTTCTAGAAACAGGACATGTTCTAATGGATAGAGATACTGATATAGATCTAGAAACAGGACATGTTATTATACCTTTATTCCATGTTGTAATGTATAGAGATACTGATATAGATCTAGAAACAGGACATGCTGTAATGTATAGAGATACTGATATAGATCTAGAAACAGGACATGTTATTATACCTTTATTCCATACTGTAATGTATAGAGATACTGATATAGTTCTAGAAACAGGACATGTTGTAATGTATAGAGATACTGATATAGTTCTAGAAACAGGACATGTTGTAATGTATAGAGATACTGATATAGTTCTAGAAACAGGACCTGTTATTATACCTTTATTCCATACTGTAATGTATAGAGATGCTGATATAGATCTAGAAACAGGACATGTTGTAATCTATAGAGATACTGATATAGTTCTAGAAACAGGATATGCTGTAATGTATAGAGATACTGATATAGATCTAGAAACAGGACGTGTTGTAATGTATAGAGATACTGATATAGTTCTAGAAACAGGACATGTTGTAATGTATAGAGATACTGATATAGATCTAGAAACAGGATATGTTATTATACCTTTATTCCATACTGTAATGTATAGAGATACTGATATAGTTCTAGAAACAGGACATGTTGTAATGTATAGAGATACTGATATAGTTCTAGAAACAGGACATGTTGTAATGTATAGAGATACTGATATAGATCTAGAAACAGGACATGTCGTAATGTATAGAGATACTGATATAGATCTAGAAACAGGACATGTTGTAATGTATAGAGATACTGATATAGTTCTAGAAACAGGACATGTTGTAATGTATAGAGATACTGATATAGATCTAGAAACAGGACATGTTATTATACCTTTATTCCATACTGTAATGTATAGAGATACTGATATAGTTCTAGAAACAGGACATACTGTAATGTATAGAGATACTGATATAGTTCTAGGAACAGGATATGTTGTACTGTATAGAGATACTGATATGGATCTAGAAACAGGACATGTTGTAATGTATAGAGATACTGATATAGATCTAGAAACCGGACATGTTCTAATGTATAGAGATACTGATATAGATCTAGAAACAGGACATGTTATTATACCTTTATTCCATGTTGTAATGTATAGAGATACTGATATAGTTCTAGAAACAGGACATGTTCTAATGGATAGAGATACTGATATAGATCTAGAAACAGGACATGTTATTATACCTTTATTCCATGTTGTAATGTATAGAGATACTGATATAGATCTAGAAACAGGACATGCTGTAATGTATAGAGATACTGATATAGATCTAGAAACAGGACATGTTATTATACCTTTATTCCATACTGTAATGTATAGAGATACTGATATAGTTCTAGAAACAGGACATGTTGTAATGTATAGAGATACTGATATAGTTCTAGAAACAGGACATGTTGTAATGTATAGAGATACTGATATAGTTCTAGAAACAGGACCTGTTATTATACCTTTATTCCATACTGTAATGTATAGAGATGCTGATATAGATCTAGAAACAGGACATGTTGTAATCTATAGAGATACTGATATAGTTCTAGAAACAGGATATGCTGTAATGTATAGAGATACTGATATAGATCTAGAAACAGGACGTGTTGTAATGTATAGAGATACTGATATAGTTCTAGAAACAGGACATGTTGTAATGTATAGAGATACTGATATAGATCTAGAAACAGGACATGTTATTATACCTTTATTCCATACTGTAATGTATAGAGATACTGATATAGTTCTAGAAACAGGACATACTGTAATGTATAGAGATACTGATATAGATCTAGAAACAGGATATGTTATTATACCTTTATTCCATACTGTAATGTATAGAGATACTGATATAGTTCTAGAAACAGGACATGTTGTAATGTATAGAGATACTGATATAGATCTAGAAACAGGATATGTTATTATACCTTTATTCCATACTGTAATGTATAGAGATACTGATATAGTTCTAGAAACAGGACATGTTGTAATGTATAGAGATACTGATATAGATCTAGAAACAGGATATGTTATTATACCTTTATTCCATACTGTAATGTATAGAGATACTGATATAGATCTAGAAACATGACATGTTATTATACCTTTATTCCATACTGTAATGTATAGAGATACTGATATAGTTCTAGAAACAGGACATGTTGTAATGTATAGAGATACTGATATAGATCTAGAAACAGGATATGTTATTATACCTTTATTCCATGCTGTAATGTATAGAGATACTGATATAGATCTAGAAACAGGACATGTTGTAATGTATAGAGATACTGATATAGTTCTAGAAACAGGACATGCTGTAATGTATAGAGATACTGATATAGATCTAGAAACAGGACATGTCGTAATGTATAGAGATACTGATATAGATCTAGAAACAGGACATGTTGTAATGTATAGAGATACTGATATAGTTCTAGAAACAGGACATGTTGTAATGTATAGAGATACTGATATAGATCTAGAAACAGGACATGTTATTATACCTTTATTCCATACTGTAATGTATAGAGATACTGATATAGTTCTAGAAACAGGACATACTGTAATGTATAGAGATACTGATATAGTTCTAGGAACAGGATATGTTATTATACCTTTATTCCATACTGTAATGTATAGAGATACTGATAGAGTTCTAGAAACATGACATGTTATTATACCTTTATTCCATACTGTAATGTATAGAGATACTGATATAGTTCTAGAAACAGGATATGTTGTAATGTATAGAGATACTGATATAGATCTAGAAACAGGACATGTTGTAATGTATAGAGATACTTATATAGATCTAGAAACAGGACATGTTCTAATGTATAGAGATACTGATATAGATCTAGAAACAGGACATGTTGTAATGTATAGAGATACTGATATAGATCTAGAAACAGGACATGTTGTAATGTATAGAGATACTTATATAGATCTAGAAACAGGACATGTTCTAATGTATAGAGATACTGATATAGATCTAGAAACAGGACATGTTCTAATGTATAGAGATACTGATATAGTTCTAGAAACAGGACATGTTATTGTACCTTTCTTCCATGCTGTAATGTATAGAGATACTGATATAGTTCTAGAAACAGGACATGCTGTAATGTATAGAGATATTGATATAAATCTAGAAACAGGACATGCTGTAATGTATAGAGATACTGATATAGATCTAGAAATAGGACATGTTGTTGTATCTTTATTCCATGTTGTAATGTATAGAGATACTGATATAGCTCTAGAAACAGGACATGTTGTAATGTATAGAGATACTGATATAGTTCTAGAAACAGGACATGTTGTAATGTATAGAGATACTGATATAGATCTAGAAACAGGACATGTTATTATACCTTTATTCCATACTGTAATGTATAGAGATACTGATATAGTTCTAGAAACAGGACATACTGTAATGTATAGAGATACTGATATAGTTCTAGAAACAGGACATACTGTAATGTATAGAGATACTGATATAGTTCTAGGAACAAGATATGTTGTACTGTATAGAGATACTGATATAGATCTAGAAACAGGACATGTTATTATACCTTTATTCCATACTGTAATGTATAGAGATACTGATATAGTTCTAGAAACAGGACATACTGTAATGTATAGAGATACTGATATAGTTCTAGGAACAGGATATGTTATTATACCTTTATTCCATACTGTAATGTATAGAGATACTGATATAGTTCTAGAAACAGGACATACTGTAATGTATAGAGATACTGATATAGTTCTAGGAACAGGATATGTTGTAATGTATAGAGATACTGATATGGATCTAGAAACAGGACATGTTGTAATGTATAGAGATACTGATAGAGATCTAGAAACAGGACATGTTATTATACCTTTATTCCATGTTGTAATGCATAGAGATACTGATATAGTTCTAGAAACAGGACATGCTGTAATGTATAGAGATACTGATAGAGTTCTAGAAACAGGACATACTGTAATGTATAGAGATACTGATATAGTTCTAGAAACAGGACATACTGTAATGTATAGAGATACTGATATAGTTCTAGAAACAGGACATACTGTAATGTATAGAGATACTGATATAGTTCTAGAAACAGGACATGTTGTAATGTATAGAGATACTGATATAGATCTAGAAACAGGACATGTTGTAATGTATAGAGATACTGATATAGTTCTAGAAACAGGACATGCTGTAATGTATAGAGATACTGATATAGTTCTAGAAACAGGACATACTGTAATGTATAGAGATACTGATATAGTTCTAGAAACAGGACATGCTGTAATGTATAGAGATACTGATAGAGTTCTAGAAACAGGACATGTTGTAATGTATAGAGATACACAGAGACACTGATATAGTTCTAGAAACAGGACATGCTGTAATGTATAGAGATACTGATAGAGTTCTAGAAACAGGACATGCTGTAATGTATAGAGATACTGATAGAGTTCTAGAAACAGGACATGTTGTAATGTATAGAGATACTGATATAGTTCTAGAAACAGGACATGCTGTAATGTATAGAGATACTGATAGAGTTCTAGAAACAGGAGCTGTAATGTATAGAGATACTGATAGAGTTCTAGAAACAGGACATACTGTAATGTATAGAGATACTGATATAGTTCTAGAAACAGGACATGTTGTAATGTATAGAGATACTGATATAGATCTAGAAACAGGACATGTTGTAATGTATAGAGATACTGATATAGTTCTAGAAACAGGACATGCTGTAATGTATAGAGATACTGATAGAGTTCTAGAAACAGGACATACTGTAATGTATAGAGATACTGATATAGTTCTAGAAACAGGACATACTGTAATGTATAGAGATACTGATATAGTTCTAGGAACAAGATATGTTGTACTGTATAGAGATACTGATATAGATCTAGAAACAGGACATGTTGTAATGTATAGAGATACTGATATAGATCTAGAAACAGGACATGCTGTAATGTATAGAGATACTGATATAGTTCTAGAAACAGGACATGTTGTAATGTATAGAGATACTGATAGAGATCTAGAAACAGGACATGTTATTATACCTTTATTCCATGTTGTAATGCATAGAGATACTGATATAGATCTAGAAACAGGACATGCTGTAATGTATAGAGATACTGATAGAGTTCTAGAAACAGGACATGCTGTAATGTATAGAGATACTGATAGAGTTCTAGAAACAGGACATGTTGTAATGTATGGAGATACTGATATAGATCTAGAAACAGGACATGTTGTAATGTATAGAGATACTGATAGAGTTCTAGAAACAGGACATGTTGTAATGTATGGAGATACTGATATAGATCTAGAAACAGGACATGTTGTAATGTATAGAGATGCTGATATAGATCTAGAAACAGGACATGTTGTAATGTATAGAGATACTGATATAGATCTAGAAACAGGACATGTTATTATACCTTTATTCCATGTTGTAATGTATAGAGATACTGATATAGATCTAGAAACAGGACATGTTATTGTAGTGTCGCAATACGAAACCTTCAGCCCCGCCCCTTGGCCGGCAGCGGGGTTGCTAGAGGTGGTTAGCGTCCCGTTCCCTGGATTGGACAGGGCACTATAGGTACTTCAGGTTATCTCGGTATAACCAGGACCGCTCGCGTAGCCCTGCCTCTCTTTCTATATCGAAACGTTGTCCGCGCAGAGAGGTCTTTTGCCTTGTCACTCTCAACGGTCTAGCTCTAGCTGGGATGTGTGAACCCCACCTTTATCCTCTAGACTCTTTGTTTCACCACTAATTGGTCCTTGAGTTATTATTAAGCACTAGTCCTACCAGTCTCTATATGATTTCCCTGTGGTTGAGTGTTTCCCCTCTGTGATGTATCTAGTTTAAAGTGTGAAGACCTTTAGTCAACTTAGTCTCACTACTCTGCCCGTCGGCTATGTATCGCTTGGAAAATAAAACTTAGATAGATCGATAAGACAATTAAATGAATCACTACTGGACACACCTTCCTCTTTGTCTTTTAACAGTAACTCATTCTGTCATAGAGCACTGATCTCCGTTTCCAGTGTCCCGGTAGCGGGGAGTGTCAGAGTTGTTATCTCCCGTGCCGTTAACTGTCTTTGAGAGAACAGTTTACTCGAGACAAAATAAGACTACCGTTTATTTTTGAAAACACTCTGTTTTTTGTCTTTTACAATCAAACACACTTCAAAATACACAATTGTTACTCGGTCACACACAGCGTTAATCAAAAACATGCAAATGCCTTAATGCTCTATAAAATGCCTGGTACAATGATAACACTTATCTCTATATTAAATACTTGTAATAGTTATTTAATTACCTTTGAGAGATGACGAGGAGACCCACGAGATCAGGAGCAGAGTTTCAATCGGTCAGAGTTCTTTTGAATTTAGTTGGTAGCGACTCCCCTCTACTGGCTGAGAGGTTGACTTGAAGTCGGTGGTTTACTAAATTTAGAGATTCAAGTTAGACTGGAGAGATCAGAGGTTCTCCGCTGAGCTACCGCAGTGTCTGTGGCGAGAAATACCTAGCCGGGATGAGGAGCTCAATCAATTAAGATATTTTGCATCCTGATTCTGCCAGGCGAAAGGCACTCTGACGACAAAACTACTGTCCAATAGCTAAACGGCAAGAGCCCAAGTTCCAGCAAATTAGAATCTATGGATAATTTTAGTAGTTTAACTAAATTTAGAGATCCAAGTTAGACTGGAGAGATCAGAGGTTCTCCGCTGAGCTACCGCAGTGTCTGTGGCGAGAAATACCTAGCCGGGATGAGGAGCTCAATCAATTAAGATATTTTGCATCCTGATTCTGCCAGGCGAAAGGCACTCTGACGACAAAACTACTGTCCAATAGCTAAACGGCAAGAGCCCAAGTTCCAGCAAATTAGAATCTATGGATAATTTTAGTAGTTTAACTAAATTTAGAGATCCAAGTTAGACTGGAGAGATCAGAGGTTCTCCGCTGAGCTACCGCAGTGTCTGTGGCGAGAAATACCCAGCCGGGATGAGGAGCTCAATCAATTAAGATATTTTGCATCCTGATTCTGCCAGGCGAAAGGCACTCTGACGACAAAACTACTGTCCAATAGCTAAACGGCAAGAGCCCAAGTTCCAGCAAATTAGAATCTACAAGTGATTTGAGTCAGGTGGCAAATTACCCGAAGTCAAATGGTTGTCTAAATGAATTCAGAATTCAAGAAGTCAGCGCCAAAGTAATGGCAAATGTCTCTTTATATACCTTTTGATTCTCTGCACCCGATCTGCTGCTCCTCCCATTCCCCCAGAGCAGAGAGGGTGATGACATATCTTACAACAGGAAACACTTTTCTTACAGTGCATATATGGGCCTCTGGTTATGACAGTGCCCATTACTCTAGCAACAATGAGGAAACACTTTTCTTACAGTGCATATATGGGCCTCTGGTTATGACAGAGCCCATTACTCTAGCGACAATGAGGAAACACTTTTCTTACAGTGCATATATGGGCCTCTGGTCATGACAGTGCCCATTACTCTAGCAACAATGAGGAAACACTTTTCTTACAGTGCATATATGGGCCTCTGGTCATGACAGTGCCCATTACTCTAGCAACAATGAGGAAACACTTTTCCCATTCAGAGGTGTCACTTGAGGCAGAGGGTGATTCTTCCTGACACCAGTCAGGTTCAGTAGTTGGTTGGCTTGAGTCGTCTTCTGGTGGCTTTGCCCAATCCGGTATTTCAGTAGGCGAGGTCATCTCTGTCTCTACCCTTGGTGGGTAAGACAGGGGAAGAGGACCAGGAGGTAGATTCATTTGGCGTTTTACTACAGTACCTTTCTTCCATGCTGTAATGTATAGAGATACTGATATAGTTCTAGAAACAGGACATGCTGTAATGTATAGAGATATTGATATAGATCTAGAAACAGGACATGCTGTAATGTATAGAGATACTGATATAGATCTAGAAACAGGACATGTTGTAATGTATAGAGATACTGATATAGTTCTAGAAACAAGACATTATATTGTATCTTTATTCCATACTGTAATGTATAGAGATACTGATATAGCTCTAGAAACAGGACATTATATTGTACCTTTATTCCATGCTGTAATGTATAGAGATACTGATATAGATCTAGAAACAGGACATTATATTGTACCTTTATTCCATGCTGTAATGTATAGAGATACTGATATAGATCTAGAAACAGGACATTATATTGTACATTTATTCCATGCTGTAATGTATAGAGATACTGATATAGTTCTAGAAACAGGACATGCTGTAATGTATAGAGATATTGATATAGATCTAGAAACAGGACATTATATTGTACCTTTATTCCATGCTGTAATGTATAGAGATACTGATATAGATCTAGAAACAGGACATTATATTGTACCTTTATTCCATGCTGTAATGTATAGAGATACTGATATAGATCTAGAAACAGGACATTATATTGTACATTTATTCCATGCTGTAATGTATAGAGATGCTGATATAGATCTAGAAACAGGACATGTTGTAATGTATAGAGATACTGATATAGATCTAGAAACAGGACATGTTATTATACCTTTATTCCATGTTGTAATGTATAGAGATACTGATATAGATCTAGAAACAGGACATGTTATTGTACCTTTCTTCCATGCTGTAATGTATAGAGATACTGATATAGTTCTAGAAACAGGACATGCTGTAATGTATAGAGATATTGATATAGATCTAGAAACAGGACATGCTGTAATGTATAGAGATACTGATATAGATCTAGAAACAGGACATGTTGTAATGTATAGAGATACTGATATAGTTCTAGAAACAAGACATTATATTGTATCTTTATTCCATACTGTAATGTATAGAGATACTGATATAGCTCTAGAAACAGGACATTATATTGTACCTTTATTCCATGCTGTAATGTATAGAGATACTGATATAGATCTAGAAACAGGACATTATATTGTACCTTTATTCCATGCTGTAATGTATAGAGATACTGATATAGATCTAGAAACAGGACATTATATTGTACATTTATTCCATGCTGTAATGTAGAGATACTGATATAGATCTAGAAACAGGACATTATATTGTACATTTATTCCATGCTGTAATGTAGAGATACTGATATAGATCTAGAAACAGGACATTATATTGTACATTTATTCCATGCTGTAATGTAGAGATACTGATATAGCTCTAGAAACAGGACATTATATTGTACATTTATTCCATGCTGTAATGTAGAGATACTGATATAGATCTAGAAACAGGACATTATATTGTACATTTATTCCATGCTGTAATGTAGAGATACTGATATAGATCTAGAAACAGGACATTATATTGTACCTTTATTCCATGCTGTAATGTAGAGATACTGATATAGATCTAGAAACAGGACATTATATTGTACCTTTATTCCATGCTGTAATGTAGAGATACTGATATAGATCTAGAAACAGGACATTATATTGTACCTTTATTCCATGCTGTAATGTAGAGATACTGATATAGTTCTAGAAACAGGACATTATATTGTACCTTTATTCCATGCTGTAATGTAGAGATACTGATATAGTTCTAGAAACAGGACATTATATTGTACCTTTATTCCATACTGTAATGTAGAGATACTGATATAGATCTAGAAACAGGACATGTTGTAATGTATAGAGATACTGATATAGTTCTAGAAACAGGACATTATATTGTACCTTTATTCCATACTGTAATGTAGAGATACTGATATAGATCTAGAAACAGGACATGTTCTAATGGATAGAGATACTGATATAGTTCTAGAAACAGGACATTATATTGTACCTTTATTCCATACTGTAATGTATAGAGATACTGATATAGATCTAGAAACAGGACATTATATTGTACCTTTATTCCATACTGTAATGTAGAGATACTGATATAGATCTAGAAACAGGACATGTTGTAATGTATAGAGATACTGATATAGATCTAGAAACAGGACATGTTGTAATGTATAGAGATACTGATATAGATCTAGAAACAGGACATGTTGTAATGTATAGAGATACTGATATAGATCTAGAAACAGGACATTATATTGTACCTTTATTCCATACTGTAATGTAGAGATACTGATATAGATCTATCACAATAAACAGTTTGCTGACAATTTCTCCATTGAACGGATATTTGGTTGGTGTTGCCGTAAAATTGCAGTAAAATGACCCTACCTTATCTGATATCATAATAGCTCCCTGAGGATTTATTAAGAATCTCAATGGATTCACAGCTCATAAGGTATCTGAATTCACACACTCGCTTTCATTTCTGTGAGTCACTGTGTCTCAGAGATGGTCTGCCTCTACCTGCTTTAACTTCATCCAAAGTTCAGTGTAAAACACCTGTTAGTCTGCTTTTCTGCTACATGTTGAAGAGGATTTGTAATCATGGCTCTCTTTTCATTTCTATCTACAGGAACCTGTCTCAGGGAGCTGTTGTCAAAGACTGGACTAGAAGATCATTATGAAAACAAGCTGACGTTAAGTTCTGTCCTTGAGATAAATGCTGATACTACATCAGATGAACTTCTTACCACTATGCAGTCACTTCCAGGGGCCTTCCTGAAGAAATTAATGATGGCAAATGTGAATGCAAGGAGTGTGAAATGTCTGACCACTGACCAGGAGGCTTCCTATTGTGGTATAGACAACCTGGACACTGACTCTGATACTAGTGATGTCATTAATCCACTGGACCTGATAACTGCCCTGTTTCTGTGCTCAGATGGTTTCCTGCAGCAGGAGATGGTCCAGAAAATGTCCATGTGTCAGTTTGCTGTTCCTCTGCTGCTGCCCAACTGTGACACAGAACAAAGCACTTTGATGCTGTGGGCCTTGAGGGACATAGTGAGGAAGTTCAGACCCTCTTCCCAAATGGCCACAAAGGCTTTTGTGGAGGAGAGAGTAGTTCTCTCTGATATTCCTATGGTGTCCTTTGTTAGGATAGGAGAGAGTAGCTTGTCCAAGTCTCAGATTTTGAACAAGTTGCTTAGTAACCCTCAACAGTACCATGATACATTTGTTCATCATGATATGGAATGTGGTGACATCACTCATAGAATCTCAGATGGTCTGGTTGAAATCAGCTGGTACCTTCCATGTGGGAACAGAAACATAGACATGTTCACTAAGCCTGTGGCGGTGGCCAATCTCAGAGGAGACATCATGTCTTTTGAAAAACAGTTCTCCTTTCTGTGTCAAACATCAGCTGCAGTTTACATTTTCACTGATGATTTTGAGGCAGATCTCAAGGTTTTGGAAGGAAAAACCACAAAAGCAGAGTTATTTCTGGTTGTCAACTCTCAGAATAAAACATTCAGGTTGGACACATTGAAGAAAATGATCACAAACTACAGTATCAACCCAACAAATGTGATTGTGAAGACGACGCAGAATGATTCAGAATTTGTCAAAACCCTGCAGTCCTCTGTAGGTGACATCATCAAAAAAAGTAAAAACAGATTGACAATTGAAAACATGGCTGATGTGGCTCATCAGATGGGGATTCTGGTTGATGAAGACCGGGATGACTGTCAGAGTGCCAGGAAGATGGCAGATGAAATCACCAGGAACATCAAAGACAAAATTAAATTCAAAGACAAACAGCTACCCTTACAAGGGCAAATCTGGAAGGAGATTTCTCAGTTGGAGAAAGAGAGATATAGACTGAGAAAAGCAGGGGATCAAAACATTGAACTCTACAAGAGCTCTCTGAAGGAGAAGGAGGAAGAACTGAGAAAGAAGCAATATAAATGTGACATGTCAGATGCAATGGTAAGCTTCATTTTAGGATTGTCAGGTTCAGGAGCTGAGCGTTCCTATTTCCTCAAATGGATGCGGATAAATCTGGACAATCTGTCACGTCAGAACCTGTCTGCTTTGAGGGACCGGTACAAAGATCTTTGCCAATGTTCTCCAGAGAAAAAAGACGACATTAAAGATTTGGATAAGCAATTATCTGACTGTTCCCTTGGTCTTGAACACTTCCTGCGTGAGTTGGGCCAGTTATATGAAGCTGCCTGCTCCCTCCCTGAAGACAGTCCTCAAAGGAAACAGATGGAGAAGCTCCCTGGATTGTGTGCTCAGATGCTGTTGGATGGTTTCCCCATTGAGCTTGTGGATGGAGATGCATCAAATATCCCTCTGAAATGGACATCAGCTGTTCTGACTCGCCTGCATAATCTTGTGGACTCTAACAGCAAGATCCGTGTTGTTACAGTTTTAGGGGTCCAAAGCACAGGGAAGTCCACTCTCCTCAACACCATGTTTGGGGTCCAGTTTGCTGTCAGCAGTGGAAGATGCACCAGAGGGGCCTTCATGCTACTGATTAAAGTCAACAAAGAACTCAAGGAGGAGCTGAAATGTGACTTCATCATGATCATTGACACAGAGGGGTTGAAATCACCAGAGTTGGCTCAACTAGATGACAGCCATGAACATGACAATGAACTGGCCACACTGGTGATAGGACTCAGTGATGTCACTATCATCAACATCGCCATGGAGAACTCCACAGAGATGAAAGACATTCTACAGATTGCTGTTCATGCTTTTATGAGGATGAAGGAAGTGGGGAAGAAGCCGATATGTCATTTTGTGCACCAGAATGTGTCAGACATGTCTGCTCATGACAACAACATGAGGGACAGGAAGAAGTTGTTGGAACAGTTGAATGAAATGACCCAGGCAGCAGCCAGAATGGAGAAGAAGGAGGATATCACTAAGTTCACTGATGTGATGGATTATGATCCAGACACAAGCAGCTGCTACATCCCAGGACTCTGGCATGGGACTCCCCCGATGGCTCCAGTCAATGCAGGCTACAGTGAGGCTGTGTACAGCTTCAAGAAGACCTTGATGAAAGATTTCAGAAAATGCCAGAAAAATGATGACTTGACACATTTCTTGAAGTGGACACAAAGCTTGTGGGAGGCAGTGAAGTTTGAGAAATTCATCTTCAGTTTCAGAAACAGTTTGGTTGCAGATGCATACGCCAGATTATGTTCTGAGTACAATAGTTGGAAATGGGCCTTCCAGAAGGAGATGTATAAATGGATGGTCAGTGCTGAAACTAAAATATCCAATATTGGCATGACAGATCTAAATCCCCAGAGGTCCATAAGAGATGTGCAAAACGACTTGTTGAGAGAAGCATCTAAGAAGCTTTCAGAGGGAGAAAAAGAAATCCAAGACAATCTAGTAAAATACTTTAAACAGAAAGATGGCCATGTCAATCTGGTGGAAAAATACAGGGAGGACTTTGTGTCCAGTGCTAAAACACTGAGAAAAGAGATAGAAAACACAGTGAAGAACAAATTGCTAGGAACTGTTGAAATTAATGAGGGAATGACAGAACTGAACAACATCAAGAGTTCACAGACAAAAACAATGGAAAAGAAGGTCCTGACTCTGCTGCAGAACTGTAGAAAGAAAGAATCTGTTCTATCAGATGACGCCCTCAGAAAAGAGTTTGAAAACATGTGGAAGGAGACTCTGTCTGAGATACACTTCAAAGGACTCCAAAGAAGAGATGTGGCTCAAAATGCCTTCCTCATGTTACGTGATAATCTGACAACAAGGGGGAGTTATGTCAACAAGATGTTGGTTGTAAACAGTCTGGTGGATTGTGGGAGAAAAGCTTTTGTTTTGGAATCAGAGAGTTGGTGGCAGCAGGCTAAAAACACAGTAAAGCACTGGGATCCCAACCATCACAGGAAAAAACTACAAGACCTCTGTGATGACATCATAAAACAGTGTCTGGAGTTTGTAACCCAGAGGGTGAAAAGCAAGACCGATTACCATGACACTCACATCAAAGAACTGCTTATAATAATTGACAAAACATTGCAACAACACACAGAAGTGAAAGCCAGTGAGGAATGTGAGGTTTCTCTGAAGCTACACATCTGTGGCAGAGCAGCCAGAGAGTTCCAGAAGATGCATGATGAGTTCATTGAAGTCAATGACCCAAGGAAGTGTCTGGAACTGTCTAAGAACAAGTACCTTACTGAGTTCAAAGACTTGTTTCATAACCGAGACCTCTGCCTAAAGAAAGCAAAGGACTTCACAAAGCGTTGTCTAGAGCCAGCTGTAAAGGACTATGTGACCAACATGATTGGTCCTGATGTGGTTGATGAAGTGAAGACGGGTAAAGGGTCAGAGGATTACAGCACAAAATGGGCTTTCCAATTCTCCATTTTGAAACAACTCCTGACTGAGGAAAACTTTGAGAAATACACTGAGTACATAAACCATTATGAAAGGTTTGTGAAGGACTGGCTGTTTGACCAGATTGTCCAACAACTCTCAAAGAACAACAGTCTGGAGAAGTTGGAGAAGAAACATCTTTCAGAGATAGTCAAGATAATCACTTACACAATCTCTAACATCAGAGAAACAACTGGCTTTTTAAGAGATATCAATACTTTCATTCAAAACATGTACTGTGCCCTTGTAGAGAAGCTTGTCTTTCCAGAAGATGCTCTGGATTCCATTATGATTCTAAATACCGGAAACACAGAACAGTTTGCTGACTACCTCACAGAGTTTGTGAGAGAAATGGAACAATCACTGGCATCAAAGTATGACCACAGGACTGACATCAAAGAGAGACTCAGATCTCTTCCATTCAAGCCTCAGGATGAGATGTTCACCAGTCTGTTTGGCTGCGGCAAGCGATGTCCTTTCTGCGGTGCACCCTGTGATGCAGGAGGGAAGGAGCATAGCAAACACTTTATAGCTATTCACCGTCCAAAAGGTCTAAATGGTTCAAAGTCCAGATATACATATAGGTTAGTAACTAACATATGTTCCTCTGATGTAATCAGTGATTTAAAATTCATCCACCCCCTGGTGACGGGAGAGGATGGTCATCCCTACAAGGACTACAGGAAATATTACCCTGACTGGATCATAACTGGAGATCCCAGCATCAAGACTTCAGACTACTGGAAGTATGTGATGGCCACTTTCAATAAGAGAATCGCTGAAGTCAGAGGAGCCTCAACACTTCCTGCTGATCTCCCAGAGGACTGGAAGGTATTAACACGTGATGATGCATTGAAGAGCTTGAAAGAGGCTTTCAACATGAAATAAAGTGGAGTTTTACTGTATATAATGACTATTATTATTATGTTGACCAACATGTTAACATATAATTGAACATTCAAAGACTCGACAACCAGAAATAACTCTGGATATATTACAGAATCAAAATATAAGGAGCCAGCCGCCCATACAAACACAGAAACGTTTGGGGCTCCCGAGTGGAGCAGCGGTCTAAGGCACTGCCTTTCAGTGCCAGAGGCGTCACTACAGACACCCTGGTTCGAATCCAGGCTGTATCACAACCGGCTATGATTGGGAGTCCCAAATTGGCCCAGCAACGTCCGGGCTTGGCCGGTGTAGGCCGTCATTGTAAATAAGAATTTGTTCTTAACTTGCCTAATTAAATAAAGGTTAAATAAATAAGAAAATACAAGAGTTGTTGAAATAATGTGCAGATCTGGATCACATAAAGTCATATTTGAAATACGTTCATAGATAATATGACCTCTTAGCAATTTACAGATCTGCTGTTCCATAAGGAAATAGCGAACACAGTGAATTGAATATGAAAGGAATATAATATTATAATCTGAAAGTACTTCAGAAAGTTAATTCAGAAAAACTACAAATAAGAACAATAAATGTGAACACCAACAGGTTAACCAACAGATTCAGAATTGTTTTACTTGATAATGTCCATAAATACAGTTTACTTTTCCCCATCTAATCTAGGGCTTGATATGCCTTAATCACAGATTAATGATTAGAATGGTTGCATGGTTCAGTGATAAACATTTGTCTTTTGTTTCTGTTATTTTACCTTTTACTTTTTCATTTTAATTATATTTTTTATTTAGAGAATATGCATTTTTTGTTTCATATACAGGTATTACACATGTATTGGTCTTTGAATTAATTTACTTCAAGAAGAATGATTGCTAAGTAGACTTAAAAGATCATGTTTTTATTTGATCACACCTTCAAATAGTGATTTGTTCAATGACTTCATTGCTTTGAACACATTAGTTTGGATAAAGTGTAATTCCTAATCAGTGAACATCAGTAATGCAACTTCATTAACACTCTTCAGGTATGCTTGATGTATGTAGTAAGTTTTGAAGTACTGCTTAGTGACCATCAGTAATGCAACTTCATTAACACTCTTCAGGTATGCTTGATGTATGTAGTAAGTTTTGAAGTACTGCTTAGTGACCATCAGTAATGCAACTTCATTAACACTCTTCAGGTATGCTTGATGTATGTAGTAAGTTTTGAAGTACTGCTTAGTGACCATCAGTAATGCAACTTCACAGGTTAAAACAATATGGTGGAAGGAAGCTCATCATTAGGGTCAAACTCTCTCTGTATATCTGTCATGAAGTAGTAAGGTGTCCCATCAACCCCCTGTCAAACTCTCTCTGTATATCTGTCATGAAGTAGTAAGGTGTCCCATCAACCCCCTGTCAAATTCTCTCTGTATATCTGTCATGAAGTAGTAAGGTGTCCCATCAACCCCCTGTCAAACTCTCTCTGTATATCTGTCATGAAGTAGTAAGGTGTCCCATCAACCCCTGTCAAACTCTCTCTGTATATCCCATGTCAAACTGAATATCTGTCAGAAGTAGTAAGGTGTCCCATCAACCCCCTGTCAAACTCTCTCTGTATATCTGTCATGAAGTAGTAAGGTGTCCCATCAACCCCCTGTCAAACTCTCTCTGTATATCTGTCATGAAGTAGTAAGGTGTCCCATCAACCCCTGTCAAACTCTGTCTGTCATGAAGTAAAACCCCCTCAAACTCTCTGTATATCTGTCAACCCCATGTCAAACTCTCTCTGTATATCTGTCATGAAGTAGTAAGGTGTCCCATCAACCCCCTGTCAAACTCTCTCTGTATATCTGTCATGAAGTAGTAAGGTGTCCCATCAACCCCCTGTCAAACTCTCTCTGTATATCTGTCATGAAGTAGTAAGGTGTCCCATCAACCCCCTGTCAAACTCTCTCTGTATATCTGTCATGAAGTAGTAAGGTGTCCCATCAACCCCCTGTCAAACTCTCTCTGTATATCTGTCATGAAGTAGTAAGGTGTCCCATCAACCCCCTGTCAAACTCTCTCTGTATATCTGTCATGAAGTAGTAAGGTGTCCCATCAACCCCCTGTCAAACTCTCTCTGTATATCTGTCATGAAGTCCCATCCAGACCTCCCTTCTCAAGCCATGGATAAATACCTCTCATTTGGGACAAGGAAAATATCACACATTTAATTTACAATGTTCACAACAGAACTACTTTCAAACCATGTTTTCTTGCCACATTCAGTCACATTCTATCCAAAGCATTTAGTAATTGTCACAACTCGCAAAACATTTTTTTTTTTATATGGGATACAGTGATATGATGTTAGGAATGCCAGGGAAACAGGTTTCCTCCAAATATCACCTTTCTCCTGTAGTGTGCACTTGTTCCCTTCCCTTCATAGATTTGAAAGATAATGACTGGTACTCTGTATGGAAACTCCCTCTGTGCCTACACCAATCCAATGCTTTTACATGTGTGGGGAGTAGTGAACAAGCGCACACTTCAGGAGGGAGAGATTATGGAGACAAAACCAGTCTTTTTCAACAACTCACATCCTCACCCACTAGGGGGCAGCAGCAGGCAGGGCCAGGTTCTTAGAGGACTGGGCCTTTAAGAATGAGTGATTTCTCACCAGGGTTGGGGTCAATTCCATTCAGTCAAACCAAAATCAAATCAAATATGTTTATAAAGCCCTTTTGAAATCAGCAGATGTCACAAAGGGCTTATACTGAAACCCAGCCTAAAACCCAAACAGTCAGCAATGCAGATGTAGAAGTCAATTCAGGGAACAAACTGAAATCCACATTTTACTCTACGCTTCTCCATGGCTGCGTTCACACAGGCAGCCCAATTCGGAATATTTTTTTTATGTATAATTGGTCTCTGGACCGCTCTGAAAAATATGTGATGTGTGTTGATTTGTCAAAAGACCAATTAGTGAAAAAAAGATCGGAATTTGTCTGCCTGTGTAAATGCAGCCAAAGTAATGAGACAAAGTTAGTCTTTTGACCAATCAGGTCAGCTTTTATACCAATAATGGCGAAGGTGCATAAACATGGCGGCCCTCATGTACTTACCACAAACACTTCATCTGCTAAGTTTGCCGTATTGCCCAGTACTCTCCGTTACTCTTTGTTAGTATTGGAATTAACACAGTATACATGATCCCAATTCTAGCTCCAAGACGGTGGCAATAAAAAACACCAGATGCTGATTTATAGACACATTGACCCATGTCACGCGCCGTAGTTTGAACAGTCTACGAGACTACTAAGGCACCTAAAGATCAGAATTGGGCTGCCAGTGTAAACACAGCCTGAGAGCAACACCGTGGAATTGGAATTTCAGTTTATTACTTGAATTGACTGAATGGAGATGGAATTGACCCCAACCCTGTTGCTCTCAGGTGTGGATGGTTGACAGGTGATTACTGATCAGAGAAGCTATATGAAAGTAGCCTCCCAACCAGGTTGCTCTCAGGTATGGATGGTTGACAGGTGATTACTGATCAGAGAAGCTATATGAAAGTAGCCTCCCAACCAGGTTGCTCTCAGGTATGGATGGTTGACAGGTGATTACTGATCAGAGAAGCTATATGAAAGTAGCCTCCCAACCAGGTTGCTCTCAGGTATGGATGGTTGACAGGTGATTACTGATCAGAGAAGCTATATGAAAGTAGCCTCCCAACCAGGTTGCTCTCAGGTATGGATGGTTGACAGGTGATTACTGATCAGAGAAGCTATATGAAAGTAGCCTCCCAACCAGGTTGCTCTCAGGTATGGATGGTTGACAGGTGATTACTGATCAGAGAAGCTATATGAAAGTAGCCTCCCAACCAGTTTGTTTTCCTGCAGTTTGTTTCGATCCCTTTTGTTTGGCAAGTCTTTGTGATTTTGTCATCGGAGAGTTGTCCTGCCCATCTAGATTCCATGTTAATATTAAAGTATAAAACAGAGGTGTCTTGTCCTTCTAGATTCCATGTTAATATTAAAGTATAAAACAGAGAGGTGTCTTGTCCTTCTAGATTCCATGTTAATATTAAAGTATAAAACAGAGAGGTGTCTTGTCCTTCTAGATTCCATGTTAATATTAAAGTATAAAACAGAGAGGTGTCTTGTCCTTCTAGATTCCATGTTAATATTAGACAAAGTATAAAACAGAGAGGTGTCTTGTCCTTCTAGATTCCATGTTAATATTAAAGTATAAAACAGAGACGTGTCTTGTCCTTCTAGATGCCATGTTAATATTAAAGTATAAAACCGAGGTGTCTTGTCCTTCTAGATTCCATGTTAATATTAGATAAAGTATAAAACAGAGGTGTCTTGTCCTTCTAGATTCCATGTTAATATTAAAGTATAAAACAGAGAGGTGTCTTGTCCTTCTAGATTCCATGTTAATATTAAAGTATAAAACAGAGACGTGTCTTGTCCTTCTAGATGCCATGTTAATATTAGATAAAGTATAAAACAGAGGTGTCTTGTCCTTCTAGATTCCATGTTAATATTAAAGTATAAAATGTTAATATTAAAGTATAAAACAGATATGTTAAATTAAAGTATCTTTTAGAGGTGTCTTGTCCTTCTAGATTCCATGTTAATATTAAAGTATAAAACAGATTCCATGTTAATATTAAAGTATCTTTTAGTCTCTGTCCTTCTAGATTCCATGTTAATATTAGATCAAGTATAAAACAGAGGTGTCTTGTCCTTCTAGATTCCATGTTAATATTAAAGTATAAAACAGAGACGTGTCTTGTCCTTCTAGATTCCATGTTAATATTAAAGTATATTTTAGAGAGGTGTCTTGTCCTTCTAGATTCCATGTTAATATTAGAAATTCCATGTATAAAACAGAGACGTGTCTTGTCCTTCTATTCTTTAATATTAAAGTATATTTTAGAGAGGTGTCTTGTCCTTCTAGATTCCATGTTAATATTAGATCAAGTATAAAACAGAGAGGTATCTTGTCCTTCTAGATTCCATGTTAATATTAGATAAAGTATAAAACAGAGGTGTCTTGTCCTTCTAGATTCCATGTTAATATTAGACAAACTATAAAACAGAGAGGAGTTTTGTCCTTCTAGATTCCATGTTAATATTAAAGTATATTTTAGAGAGGTGTCTTGTCCTTCTAGATTCCATGTTAATATTAGATAAAGTATAAAACAGAGGTGTCTTGTCCTTCTAGATTCCATGTTAATATTAAAGTATATTTTAGAGAGGTGTCTTGTCCTTCTAGATTCCATGTTAATATTAGATAAAGTATAAAACCGAGGTGTCTTGTCCTTCTAGATTCCATGTTAATATTAGATAAAGTATAAAACAGGGGTGTCTTGTCCTTCTAGATTCCATGTTAATATTAGATCAAGTATAAAACCGAGGTGTCTTGTCCTTCTAGATTCCATGTTAATATTAGATAAAGTATAAAACAGAGAGGTGTCTTGTCCTTCTAGATTCCATGTTAATATTAAAGTATAAAACAGAGACGTGTCTTGTCCTTCTAGATTCCATGTTAATATTAAAGTATCTTTTAGAGAGGTGTCTTGTCCTTCTAGATTCCATGTTAATATTAGATAAAGTATAAAACAGGGGTGTCTTGTCCTTCTAGATTCCATGTTAATATTAGATAAAGTATAAAACAGAGAGGTGTCTTGTCCTTCTAGATTCCATGTTAATATTAAAGTATAAAACAGAGACGTGTCTTGTCCTTCTAGATTCCATGTTAATATTAAAGTATCTTTTAGAGAGGTGTCTTGTCCTTCTAGATTCCATGTTAATATTAGATCAAGTATAAAACAGAGAGGTATCTTGTCCTTCTAGATTCCATGTTAATATTAAAGTATCTTTTAGAGAGGTGTCTTGTCCTTCTAGATTCCATGTTAATATTAGATCAAGTATAAAACAGAGGTGTCTTGTCCTTCTAGATTCCATGTTAATATTAAAGTATATTTTAGAGAGGTGTCTTGTCCTTCTAGATTCCATGTTAATATTAAAGTATATTTTAGAGAGGTGTCTTGTCCTTCTAGATTCCATGTTAATATTAGATAAAGTATAAAACCGAGGTGTCTTGTCCTTCTAGATTCCATGTTAATATTAGATAAAGTATAAAACAGGGGTGTCTTGTCCTTCTAGATTCCATGTTAATATTAAAGTATAAAACAGAGAGGAGTCTTGTCCTTCTAGATTCCATGTTAATATTAAAGTATAAAACAGGTGTCTTGTCCTTCTAGATGCCATGTTAATATTAGATCAAGTATAAAACAGGTGTCTTGTCCTTCTAGATTCCATGTTAATATTAGATCAAGTATAAAACAGAGAGGTGTCTTGTCCTTCTAGATTCCATGTTAATATTAAAGTATAAAACAGAGAC
>NC_068436.1:20412244-20518757 GCF_023373465.1 Oncorhynchus keta
CCAGGTGTTATTGAGTCTGTCTCATCACACTCACCTGGACTCCATCCTCTCCTTGATTATGTTCCCTATATCTGTCACTCCCCTGGGTTCTTTCCCCAGGTGTTATTGAGTCTGTCTCATCACACTCACCTGGACACCATCCTCTCCTTGATTATGTTCCCTATATCTGTCAGTCCCCTGGGTTCTTTCCCCAGGTGTTATTGAGTCTGTCTCATCACACTCACCTGGACTCCATCCTCTCCTTGATTATCGTCTCTATATCTGTCAGTCCCCTGGGTTCTTTCCCCAGGTGTTATTGAGTCTGTCTCATCACACTCACCTGGACTCCATCCTCTCCTTGATTATGTTCCCTATATCTGTCACTCCCCTGGGTTCTTTCCCCAGGTGTTATTGAGTCTGTCTCATCACACTCACCTGGACTCCATCCTCTCCTTGATTATGTTCCCTATATCTGTCAGTCCCCTGGGTTCTTTCCCCAGGTGTTATTGAGTCTGTCTCATCACACTCACCTGGACTCCATCCTCTCCTTGATTATGTTCCCTATATCTGTCACTCCCCTGGGTTCTTTCCTCAGGGGTTATTGACTCTGTTTTCAAGTCGGTGTGTTGTTTGTGTTTCGTGTTCATTGTTTACTTTATTTATTAAAACACTCACTCGCTGAACTTGCTTCCCGACTCTCAGCGCACTCGTTACAGTAATATATGTCAACAGGTGTCAAATAAAGTGTCACCTCAATTTTCAGGTCACAGTTTTCTACTAATACAACAATATGCACCTTTCACCAATACAGATACTGTGCCTATCTGCATTTTGTCTGGTGGTAATGGGGCTGTCTTGGTTCCCTGGTCCTAGTTCCCTGGTCCTAATGCAGAATACACAGGATTTCTCCCTCCTCATATTGACTGATACCATTCAGTTATAAAATAAGACAATACAAGTCAAAGTTGTCAAGTGAAAATGTTATGCCGACTGCAAAGTCTCTGAAGCCAGTCTGTCAGTCTGAACTTCACATCATCTTGCATCTCCATTTAGAGACCTCTTCTCAAGCCAGTCTGTCAGTCTTAATCACATCATCTTGCATCTCCATTTAGAGACCTCTTCTCAAGCCAGTCTGTCAGTCTTAATCACATCATCTTGCATCTCCATTTAGAGACCTATTCTCAAGCCAGTCTGTCAGTCTGAACTTCACATCATCTTGCATCTCCATTTAGAGACCTCTTCTCAAGCCAGTCTGTCAGTCTGAACTTCACATCATCTTGCATCTCCATTTAGAGACCTCTTCTCAAGCCAGTCTGTCAGTCTTAATCACATCATCTTGCATCTCCATTTAGAGACCTCTTCTCAAGCCAGTCTGTCAGTCTTAATCACATCATCTTGCATCTCCATTTAGAGACCTCTTCTCAAGCCAGTCTGTCAGTCTGAACTTCACATCATCTTGCATCTCCATTTAGAGACCTCTTCTCAAGCCAGTCTGTCAGTCTTAATCACATCATCTTGCATCTCCATTTAGAGACCTCTTCTCAAGCCAGTCTGTCAGTCTTAATCACATCATCTTGCATCTCCATTTAGAGACCTCTTCTCAAGCCAGTCTGTCAGTCTTAATCACATCATCTTGCATCTCCATTTAGAGACCTCTTCTCAAGCCAGTCTGTCAGTCTTAATCACATCATCTTGCATCTCCATTTAGAGACCTCTTCTCAAGCCAGTCTGTCAGTCTTAATCACATCATCTTGCATCTCCATTTAGAGACCTCTTCTCAAGCCAGTCTGTCAGTCTTAATCACATCATCTTGCATCTCCATTTAGAGACCTCTTCTCAAGCCAGTCTGTCAGTCTTAATCACATCATCTTGCATCTCCATTTAGAGACCTCTTCTCAAGCCAGTCTGTCAGTCTTAATCACATCATCTTGCATCTCCATTTAGAGACCTCTTCTCAAGCCAGTCTGTCAGTCTTAATCACATCATCTTGCATCTCCATTTAGAGACCTATTCTCAAGCCAGTCTGTCAGTCTTAATCACATCTTGAAAGTCTCTAAGTGCTGGCTCCATAGATGCACCTGTGAACACATACAGCCTCTGTTCTACACAACAAAAATATAAAGGCAACACGTAAACTGTTGGTCCCATGTTTCTTGAGCTGAAATAAAAGATTCCAGAAATGTTGTCATATGCACAAAAAGCGTATTTCTCTCTAATGTTGTGCACAAATTTGTTTACATCCCTGTTAGTGAGCATTTCTCCTTTGGCAAGATAATCCATCCACCTGACAGGTGTGGCATATCAAGAAGCAGAATGATTAAACAGATTAAACAGAATGATCATTACACAGGTGCACCTTCTGCTGGGGACAATAAAAGGCCACTAAAATGTGCCGTTTTGTCATACAACACAATGCCACAGATGTCTCAAGTTTTGAGGGAGCGTGAGGGTGGCATGCTGACTGCAGGACCGTCCACTAGAGATGTTGCTAGAGAATTGAATGTTAATTTCTCTACCATAAGCTGCCTCCAACGTTGTTTTAGAGAATTTGGCAGTACGTCCAACCGGCCTCACAACCGCGGACCACGTGTAACCACGCCAGCCCAGGACCTCCACATCTGGCTTCTTCAGCTGCAGGATTGTCTGATACCAGCCAACCGGACAGATAATGAAACTGTGTGTTGGCACAATCGAAGAAATTCTACACAAACTGTCATAAATAATTTCCGGGAAGCTCACCTGTGTGCTCATCGTCCTCACCAGGCTCTTGACATGACTGCAGTTCGGCATCGTGAACGACTTCAGTGGGCAAATTAGATGGCCACTGGCATGCTGGAGAAGAGCGCTCTTCACGGATGAATCCCGGTTTCAACTGTACCGGGCAGATGGCAGACAGTGTGTATGGCATCGTGTGGGCTAGCGATTTACTGATGTCCCGCCAATGTCCAGCAACTTCGCACAGCCAATGAAGAGGAGTGGGACACCATTCCAGAGGCCACAATCAACAGCCTGATCGACTCTATGTGAAGGAGATGCTGCATGAGACAAATTGTTGTTACACCAGATACTGACTGGTTTTCTCATCCACACCCTACTTTTAATTTTATTTTTAAAGGTATCTGTGACCAATAGATGCATATCTGTATTCCCAGTCATGTAAAATCCATAGATTAGGACCTAATATATTTATTTCAATTGACTGGTTTCCTTATGAACTGTAACTCAGATGAATATTTGAAATGGTTGCGTGTTGAGTTTATATTTTTTGTTCGGTGTTACCAACGGCAGTAAGGATAGGTGATATCTGACAAACTTATATGATGTTGACGTTTCAACAGATCAGACTAAACCTACATAATTCTGGTCTCCCCATCGAGGCCGTTGGGTGAGCAGGCAAGGCACGCGCACACACACACACACACACACACACACGCGCACGCACGCACGCACGCACACACACACACACACACAGTCAGAGAGAGAGAGAACTGAAAACATTATCAATGTTGGTTATGATTAGCATGGTGGAACCAACCTGATCGCCACATTCAACTTTCCATTTCACTTCATGAAATAGAATTGTAAACTCAGAGACCAGGCTAGGTTATAATTCCTATACATCCCATCATATATATCGCTACACCCGCAATAATATTTGCTAATTATGTGTATACGACCAATAAAATGTGGCGAATTGGGAAAAACTCGGAACTTTGATCAGGTCAAAACAGGGGGCGGTAAGTAGCCAAGAGGTTAAGAGCGAATCCCAGAGCCCACAAGGTGGAAAAATCTGCCGTTCTGCCCTTGAGCAAGGCAGTTAAACCCCAACAACTGCACCCAGGGCATTGATGGCGTTGATGTCGATTAAGGCAGTCCCTCACACTGCTCTGATTAAGAGGGGTTGGGTTAAATGTGGAAGACACATTCAAGGGTGAAAAAAGTACCCAATGTCATACTTGAGTAAAAGTAAAGATACTTTAAAAAAATAAGTCAAGTAAAAGTGAAAGTCACCCAGTGAAATACTAGAGTGATAGAATACAAGTATTTGATTCTAAATATACTTAAGCATCAAAAGTAAAGTATAAATAATTTCAAATTCCTTATATTAAGAATACCGGGCGGCACCATTTTCTTGTTTTTTACATTTACGGATAGCCAGGAGCATACTCCAACACTCAGACATCATTTAAAAAGAAAGCACCAGGGAAAATGTAAGGAGTAAAAAGTACATTCTTTTCTTTAGGAATGTAGTGAAGTAAAAGTACAAAAATATAAATAGTAATGTAAAGTACAGATACCCCCCAAAACGACTTAAGTACTACCTTAAAGTATTTTTACTTAAGTACTTTACACCACTGGACACATTTAGTTGTACAACTGACTAGGTATCCCCTTTCCCAACCTGATTCAAGTGTCCTCCCCGTTCCATTCATAGGAATGCTTCCCGAGGAGTGTTAGTTCTTATCACCCTGACACAGCTCTTCTACTTCTCCTTTTCTGACACCATACTTTCCTCATTTCGTCTTTCACATTCCTCTTTCCCCCTAGTTGTTGTACAATATGCAGATGTATATCAAATCTAAAAGTGCTGCATTAGCAGACTCCAGTCAGGGCCCATGTTTCAAGTGCTATTGTCACATGGACAAGTAGAGTGAAATGCCTTTCTTGGAAACTCAAAACCTAACAATTCAATAACAATGTAATACTATAAAAAAGTATATATATTAAAAAGAAATATAAAATAACAAAAAAGTAAGTTCCAATACCATATTTACAATGTGCAGGGATACTGGAGTGATAGATATGAATAGGGGTAAGGTGACTACCCAACAGGATATAAGATGAACAGAGTACAGATCGATTGTAATCTGCTAAGAAGATTGCATGTGATTGGGTGTGTGGGTGTATTTCAAAATTTAATATTTTTTAACCTTTATTTAACTAGGCAAAACAGTTAAGAACAAATTCTTATTTACAATGACGGCCTACACCGGCCAAACCCGGACAATGCTGAGACAATTGTGCACCGCCCTATGGGACTCCCAATTAAGCTTGGTTGTGATACAGCCTGGAATCGAACCAGGGTGTCTGTAGTGACGCCTCGAGCACTGACATACAGTGCCTTAGTCCGCTGCGCCAATCAGGAGCCTCAAAAGAGTCAGTATAAATGTCTGTGAGTGGGTGTGTGTAGAGTCAGTATAAATGTATGTGCGTATTATGTGTGAGTGAGCAAATGATGGAGTGAGTGTATGTATGTGTGGTGGCGTGACAGTGTGAGCATGTATGGAGATAAAAGGTCAATAAAGATACTAGGTTAACTCAGATTTATCAGTCTTATTGCTGGGTGATAGAAGTTGTCCAAGAGCCTGTTGGTGTCAGACTTGATGCATCGCTGCCGCTTGCTGTGCGGAAGCAGATATAGAGGTCCTGGATAGCAGGGAGATCGGCACCAGTGATATACTGGGCTGTCTGCACCAACCTCTGTAGAGCCATGTGATCACGAGCAGTGCTATTACCATACCAAACAGTGATGCAGTCAGTCAAGATGCTCTGTGTTACAGCTGTAAAACTGTTGTTTGAGTGTTTGAAGGCTCGTGCCTTGGACCATTTTAAGTCTTTAGTGTTTTGGGCAGCAAGGAACTTGAAGGTCTTGCTCCACTGCAGCCCTGTCGATGTGAATGGGGGCTCACCCCCTGTTTCCTGTAGTCCAGGATCAGCTCCTTGGTCTTACTGACGTTGAGGGAGAGGTTGTTGGTTCCAGCACCACACTGCCAGGTCACTGACCTCCTCCCTGTAGTCCAGGATCAGCACCACTTACTGACGTTGAGGTCACTTCCAGCACCACACTGCCAGGTCACTGACCTCCCCCCTGTAGTCCAGGATCAGCTCCTTGGTCTTACTGACGTTGAGGGAGAGGTTGTTGGTTCCAGCACCATACTGCCAGGTCACTGACCTCCTCCCTGTAGTCCAGGATCAGCTCCTTGGTCTTACTGACGTTGAGGGAGAGGTTGTTGGTTCCAGCACCACACTGCCAGGTCACTGACCTCCTCCCTTACTGACGTTAGGGAGAGGTCCAGGATCAGCTCCTTGGTCTTACTGACGTTGAGGGAGAGGTTGTTGGTTCCAGCACCACACTGCCAGGTCACTGACCTCCTCCCTGTAGTCCAGGATCAGCTCCTTGGTCTTACTGACGTTGAGGGAGAGGTTGTTGGTTCCAGCACCATACTGCCAGGTCACTGACCTCCTCCCTGTAGTCCAGGATCAGCTCCTTGGTCTTACTGACGTTGAGGGAGAGGTTGTTGGTTCCAGCACCACACTGCCAGGTCACTGACCTCCTCCCTGTAGTCCAGGATCAGCTCCTTGGTCTTACTGACGTTGGGGGAGAGGTTGTGTTCCAGCACCACACTGCCAGGTCACTGACCTCCTCCCTGTAGTCCAGGATCAGCTCCTTGGTCTTACTGACGTTGAGGGAGAGGTTGTTGGTTCCAGCACCATACTGCCAGGTCACTGACCTCCTTGTAGTCCAGGGCTCCTGGTCTTACTGACGTTGAGGAGAGGTTGTTGTTCCAGCACCACACTGCCAGGTCACTGACCTCCCCCTGTAGTCCAGGATCAGCTCCTTGGTCTTACTGACGTTGGGGGAGAGGTTGTTGTTCCAGCACCACACTGCCAGGTCACTGACCTCCTCCCTGTAGTCCAGGATCAGCTCCTTGGTCTTACTGACGTTGAGGGAGAGGTTGTTGTTCCAGCACCACACTGCCAGGTCACTGACCTCCCCCTGTAGTCCAGGATCAGCTCCTTGGTCTTACTGACGTTGAGGGAGAGGTTGTGTTCCAGCACCATACTGCCAGGTCACTGACCTCCTCCCTGTAGTCCAGGATCAGCTCCTTGGTCTTACTGACGTTGAGGGAGAGGTTGTTGGTTCCAGCACCACACTGCCAGGTCACTGACCTCCTCCCTGTAGTCCAGGATCAGCTCCTTGGTCTTACTGACGTTGAGGGAGAGGTTGTTGGTTCCAGCACCATACTGCCAGGTCACTGACCTCCTCCCTGTAGTCCAGGATCAGCTCCTTGGTCTTACTGACGTTGAGGGAGAGGTTGTTGTTCCAGCACCACACTGCCAGGTCACTGACCTCCTCCCTGTAGTCCAGTACAGCCTTGAGTCAAAAGGTATGAATACTTTCCGAATGCACTGTATATAGGCACACAACTATTACAATGACATTGTGTCTGAAATGGTAGCCTATTCCCTATACATTAACCTACTTTTGACCAGGGCTAGTGCACTATTCGGAATAGGGTGCCAATTCAGACAAAACCAATGCTTCTGTATGAGCCTGGGGAGTTAGCTAGCAAATAGCAGGTCAAGTCCTTGATCAAATACAAACAGACTTTTAGGTAAACGGTCTTACATATAATTTGTCTGTGTGTGCATGTGTTTGCATTTTGGTTGGGGGGGGTTGTAAGGGATGTAAGCCACCCCAAGCACTAAGAATTCAGTGTAATTCTGGTAGGGGAAGCCGGTGGGAGACACATTCAAAAGAGCAACTTGGCTCTGTTTTTAAAAAGTTATTTAAAAAGCAGCATTTATTAAGCGCTGATAGCTCCTGACAAACGACTCTCTCAAACTCTTTTTCTCTCTTTTTATTTCTCTCCCCCTCTCTCTGCCTCTTTCTCTCTGCCTCTCTCTCTCTCTCTCTCTGCCTCTCTCTCTCTTTGCCTCTCTCTCTCTCTTTGCCTCTCTCTCTCTCTTTGCCTCTCTCGCTCTCTTTGCCTCTCTCTCTCTCTTTGCCTCTCTCTCTCTCTTTGCCTCTCTCTTTCTCTTTGCCTCTCTCTCTCTCTCTCTCTCTGCCTCTCTCTCTCTCTTTCTCTCTGCCTCTCTCGCTCTCTTTCTCTCTGCCTCTGCATCTCTCTCTCTCTCTGTCTCTCTCTCTCTTTGCCTCTCTCTCGCTCTCTGCCCCTCTCCGCCTCTCTCTGCCCCTCTACGCCTCTCTCTGCCTCTCTCTCCCTATCTCTGCCTCTCTCTCCCTATCTCTGCCTCTCTCCCCCTCTCTGCCTCTCCCCCTCTCTCTCTCCCTCTCTGCCTCTCCCCCTCTCTCTCTCCCTCTCTCTGCCTCTCTCTCCTCTCTCTCTGCCTCTCCCCTCTCCCTCTCTGCCTCTCCCCCTCTCTCTCTCCCTCTCTGCCTCTCCCCCTCTCTCTCTCCCTCTCTGCCTCTCCCCCTCTCTCTCTCCCTCTCTGCCTCTCCCCCTCTCTCTCTCCCTCTCTGCCTCTATCTCAATTCAATTCAATTCAAGGGGCTTTATTGGCATGGGAAACAAAGCAAGTGAAGTAGATAATATACAAAAGTGAAATAAACAATAACAATTAACAGTAGACATTACACTCAGAGAAGTTCCAAAAGAATAAAGGCATTACACATGTCATATTATGTATATATACAGTGTTGTAACAATGTACAAATGGTTAAAGTACAAAAGGGAAAATAAACATACATTTGGGTTGTATTTACAATGGTGTTTGTTCTTCACTGGTTGCCCTTTTCTTGTGGCAACAGGTCACAAATCTTCCTGCAGTGATGGCAGACTCTGGTATTTCAACCAGTAGATAGGGGGGTTAATCAGAATCGGTTTGTTTTCAAATTCTTTGTGGATCTGTGTAATCTGAGGGAAATATGTGTCTCTAATATGGTCATACATTTAGCAGGAGGTTAGGAAGTGCAGCTCAGTTTCCACCACTCTCTTTCTGCCTCCTTCTCTCTCAGAATATAACAGGCTGATGTAAAAGGAAGCTGAAATTATCCTACAAATTGTGATTCTGTATTTGGCACACTGATCAAACTTCCTCTATGCTACTTAGTTTTAATTCATTATTCAACATTTTAATTAATGATTACATATAGGTATTGCATAATATTTGAGTCGTTTCCAAACGTTTAAAGCAGAGACATCTGCCTGGATCAGGCTTCTTGCAAGTGGTTTGAAAATGATCTGTCAGACAGAACTCAATGTGTGAAAATAAAGTCTTTATTTTCATTTCAACCATTTGATGCCTATGATGTACTGAGGGCTTTGCGGATGTTAATAAAGCTATAGGGGCTGATTCTCTTGACCCCTTCTCACTGCAGCTCTCTGCTCCACTTACAGCACCACTGACCTTTATTTTAACCTGACTATTGTTATCCTTAAAAGGAGATCCTTCTGACTTAGATACTGTAGTTTCCTTTTAGCCCACAATACATACAGTAACTAACCCTCTACTTCACACATTTAGGGTTTTCAATATAAAATACATGTATGTCCCCAAGGGCCTGGAGGAAACTCCCCACTGCATTAAAGGCTGTCAGAAGCTGCACCTCACCACTCAACGCAAAGTTGCAGCGCGTTGGTCGGCTGAAGGAGACACAAGGTCCAGCAGTCTGAGAATCTCCTCTAATGGGACCTGGTATTTCTGCCCCATCATTGTGAGTCTGCAATGGGCTCAGGTTGTTGAGAATATGTACAATTATATTCACCAACCGACTGCGCGGCCGGCGCAGCTGGTTATGTTGGAGAGCAACAATCTGCTGAATAGCAGCCACATGCTGTATTCTGGTTGTTCCTCTGACATCTGACAGCCACATGCTGTATTCTGGTTGTTCCTCTGACATCTGACAGCCACATGCTGTATTCTGGTTGTTCCTCTGACATCTGACAGCTTGGCTTTATAGTGTTCCAGGTGTTTCCAATTTGTACCGGATAAGATTCAGCTTGGGATAAAAACTCATCTTGACAAAATCTTACAAATACATATTTCATATATAACATTAGATCCTATACATTACCCAAATGAAACATGTATCATCGTATGATCATGCCTATTTACACAAACTCTAATAGTTTTAGAATTATATATTGTGAGCTAAGGAAGAAAAGAAGCCTAACGGTGCACTTTGGCTGCTCTATGCGTGGTCTGGATCGCCACGTTACGAAGGCTCTGGGAAACACCTCAGCTACAAATGATACATCGTAAGATGGATCTAACAATGATTTTAAAGCTATACGAAAGCACTGGGAAATGAGCCCCAGGGCCCGGGTTGCCAAAAGCATCATAAGGCTAAGTTCATCGTTAAAACCATAGATTCTTCTAACGGTGAACCAAGATGATTTTGAGAAACCGGGCCCTGGTCTATAAGCACGGTTGAGCATCTGAGTTTTAAATGACGTGTCATATGCTATAGGTCCGTGGACAGAGCTCTTTTTAAAATACTTTATTATTGATGTAGCTTATAGGCTCATCACAAACGGACAGAACCTGACATACTCTTAGAAAAAATGGTTCTAAAGGGTTCTCTGGCTGTCTCAATAGGAGAACCCTTTTGGTTTCCTGGTAGAATCCGTTGTGTTTCTGGGTAGAACTTTTTTGGGTTTCATGTAGAACCCTCTAGGGAATAGGTTCGGGTTGTCGGCTGATTGTGTCTCCTTCAATGTACAGCAGTCTGAGAATTGACTCCTTTCCTCGATTACATATGCAGATCAAAAACATAAAGAAAGACCCATTAATCATTTTATGTGTTGTCAGTAAGCTACGACTAATAATTGGCCAAAACATACTGTGCACGGGTCGAACCAGAACAGATCATTAAAAACAACATCTGAATAATCAAATAATTATTGCATTTCTGATTATTTAATATTTCCTTAAGACGATAAAAACAAAACCGTTTGTGTGTTTGATTTCAGATTCAAATCAAATAAAGAAGGAATGACCCTTTACTCGCTTTTTATCTTGTCATGTAATAGGAAAAATGTATTTGCAAAAGATTATTAATACACATGACCTACATGGACCTATTTCCTACTTGCAACAGGAAGTTTACAACAGATAAATTCCCTTTATTTTGAGAGTTTTGTTGCACGACTGCGAGTTTGATTTTCTTCAAACATTGAAATACAAGTCTTGTGAGTTTCGATATCTGTAACGCTTGTCCTCCTCTTCAGATGAGGAGTATGAAGGATCGGACCAATATGCAGTGTGGTACGTGTCCATTTTAATTTATTAAAACTGAACACTAAAAAATACAAAATAACAAAGTGAATGATATAAATGAAAATCGAAACAGTCCCGAAAGGTGCAAACACAAAACAGGAAACAATCACCCACAAAACACAATAGAAAACAGGCTACCTAAATATGGCTCCCAATCAGAGACAACGACTGACACCTGCCTCTGATTGAGAACCATACTAGGCCAAACACATAGGAAATGACCTACAGAACAAAAACTAGAAGAAACAACATAGAATGCCCACCCCAACTCACGCCCTGACCAAACTAAAATAAAGACATAAAGAAGGGACGAAGGTCAGAATGTGACAAAATCAAAGTTGCAGAAGACGAGGAATTTTCAGTTGAAAGTCGGATATACAAAACAAACGATACAAATAGTAATACACGTTGTGACAAAGGGAAACTTTAATTAAAGCAGCACAACCATATTTTCTTTCCCAAATGCACAAAAGTACCACACTATTTATAGGGAATTGAAGCACCACCACAATGTGTAATATTTTACTGCGAACACTCTAGCAGAAGCAAACTCCTTCCTCCACTTCTCTGCATGAGGCGACAATCTTCGAGTTTCTCAGGGAAGCTGTGCAGTGCTGTGGAAGCTGTGAAGCCAGCTGTAGCCTATTGCGTGATTGTGTTTATGAGTCTGTTATTAGAGGTATTTTCGAGTCCAACAAGTTGGACCTGTCCCGAATAAACGTATTTAAAATATGGAGACCCGGTCTGAACAGACACAAGGCCAACCAGACCCGGTCTGATCCAATTCCTGTGAGGGAAGCAGCAGCAAATACATGTTTCTAGGTTATTAACTGAAGCTGTTAATGTGAGGCACCGAGCGAGAGAGAAGAGCTGGGAGCAGGCGTTTGCAGTGTGTGTATGTGGCTGATGGTTATGGGCATTCCAAGCCCATATTTAATACCGTAATTTTTATTCCATCTCCCATCGATCTCCTAACTTGCTTGCCATGGCACACACAGCCAGAGGCAAGTGCTGCTTTGGCCGACAACAACAACAAGCTACACGGCCCACTCATGAAAAACCTCAGCAGCTGCATAAATTAGACAATTTTCTCATTCTCTCAACTGCAGCAGTTGCATTGGTGGAAAAAGTACTAAATTGTCACACTTGAGTAAAAGTAAAGATATCTTACAAAGAAATTACTCAAGTATAAATGATGGTCAACCAAGTGAAATAACTACTTCCATAAAAGTCTAACCAAGTATTTGGTTTTAAATATCAAAAGTAAAACAGGCGGCACCATTATGTTTTATTTATTTACGGATAGCCAGAGGCATACTTCAACACAAGACATTTAATCTACAAACAAAGATTTTTTGTTTAGTGAGTTGCCAGAACAGAGGCAGTAGGAATGACCAGAGATATTCTCTTGATGACCATTTTTCTGTCCTTCTAAGAATTCAAAATGCAGCAAGTACTTTTGGGTGTCAGGGAAAATGTATGGAGTAAGAGTACATTATTTTCTTTAGGAATGTAGTGAAGTAAAAGTCAAAAATATAAATTACAAAGTAAATTACACATATTAAAAAAACTACTTAAGTAGTTCAATTATTTTTTACTTTACTTAAGTACTTAACACCACTGAGCAGTAGATTTCTGGTCTAGAATTATGTATACCCCTTCATATGAAGTGTGTGTGTGTCACTATCGTCTAATGAATTAACGGACCAAGGCGCAGCGTACATAGAGTTCCACATGTTTAATAAATTTAAATTCACAAAAGCAATAAAGAATAAACAATACGTGAAGCTCAAGCAGTGCTCACAGGCAACTACACAGAAACAAGATCCCACAAACACAGGTGGGAAAAAGAACTACTTAAATATGATCCCCAATTAGAAACAACGATTACCAGCTGCCTCATACAAAACACCAACATAGAAAAATAAAGTAGAACACAACATAGACATAGATATACTAGATCACCCCCTAGTCACGCCCTGACCTACTACAACAATGGCTCTCTATGGTCAGGGCGTGACAGTACCCCCAAAGGTGCGGACTCCGGCTGCAAAACCTGAAACCAACTGGGGAGGGAAGGGGGAGTGACTAGTGTCGGTGGCGGCTCCGGTGCGGGTCTTTGCCCCCCGCCCAGACCACGGGTCCGGCCATGGAGCCGGGTAGAACGTCGAGCCCGGACTGGGCATCGGCTCAGAGGAGGGCCCCCGCCATGGAGCTGGGTTGGACGCCGCACCCGGACTGGGCACCGGCGCAGAGGAAGGCTCCTGCCATGGAGCGGGACTGGACGCCGTGCCTGGACTGGGCTACGGCACAGAGGAAGACTCCTGCCATGGAGCGGGACTGGGCGCCGTGCCTGGACTGGGCACCGGCGCAAAGGAAGACTCCTGCCATGGAGCGGGACTGGGCGCCGTGCCTGGACTGGGCACCGGCGCAAAGGAAGACTCCTGCCATGGATCGGGACTGGGTGCCGTGCCTGAACTGGGCACCGGCGCAAAGAAGGGCTCCGGCCTGTGGACCGTCGCAGGAGGTTCCGGACTGTGGACCGTCGCAGGGGGATCCGGACTGTGGACCATCGCAGGGGGTTCCGGACTGTGAACCGTCGCCGGAAGCTCTGGACTGTGAACCGTTGCCGGAAGCTCTGGACTGGTGAGCATCGCCGGAGGCTCTGGACTGGGCAGCGTCGCCGGAGGCTCTGGACTGGGGAACGTCGCCGGAGGCTCTGGACTGGGGAACGTCGCAGGACTAGGGAGGCGCACTAGAGGCCAGATGCGTGGGGCCGGTACAGGTTGCACCGGACTGGTGACACGCTCTTCAGGGCGAGTATGAGGGGCAGGCACAGGACGTACCGGACTGTGGAGGCGTACTGGAGGTCTGGTGCGTAGAGCCGGCACAAATTGTCCTGGACAGATGACACACTCCGCACGGCGAGTGCGGGGAGCTGGCACAGAACGTACTGGGCTGTGGAGGCGCACTGAAGACTCACAAACAAACATGGGGGAACAGAGGGTAAATAATGAACATGTAATTGGGGAATAGACACCAGGTGTGTGGAAAACAAAGACAAAACAAATGGAAAATGAAAAGTGGATCTCTCTCCCGAACAAGGAGAGGAGCAAACTTCGGTGGAAGTCGTGACACTGCGGCTGCAGCTGAACTATGTAGACTGGAACAACCTCCATGACTTTCAAGAAATCACTCGACTGACTAGAAAGGGTTAAGCAAAACAGATGGCACCATTTTCTTGTAGTTTTTTATTTACGGATATCCAGACAAACACTCCAACACTCAGACTTAATTTACAAACAAAGCATTTGTGTTTAGTGAATTGCCAAATCAAAGGCAGTAGGGATGACTAGAGATATTATCTTGATTACCATTTTTCTTCTAAGAATTCAAAATGTAACGAGTACTTTTGGGTGTCAGGGAAAATGTATGAAGTAAAAAGTACATTATTTTCTTTAGGAATGTAGTGGAGTAAAAGTGAAAGTTGTCAAAAATATAAATAGTAAAGTAAATTACAGATACACAAAAAACTGCTTACGTAGTACTTTAAAGTATTTTTACTTAAGTACTTTATCCACTGAGCAGTTATTTTCAGGTCTATAATTATAATTATCCATACCCGAGACCCGTGACAATCACATCAGATCCGACCCAGATCCGAGGGTAAACAACAGAATTTCTAACCCGGGTTCGGGTGGACCCTTGAAGACTTCTAGTTGTTATGAATAATACTGACACACCCATAATGGTGTTATCACTGGTTTCATTGAGGTGTTATTATTTATTTTTATTTTTGTACCTTTATTTAACTAGGCAAGTCATTTAAGAACAAGTTCTTATTTACAATGACGGCCTACCGCGGCAAAACTCTCGCCTAACTGTAACCGATGTGAAATGGCTAGCTAGTTAGTCATGTAACAGTTAATGGACGCCGCACCCGGAGCGGTGGTGCGCGCTAATAGCGTTTCAATCGGTGACGTCACTCGCTTTGAGACCTTGAAGTAGTGGTTCCCCTTGCTCTGCAGGGGCCTTGGCTTTTGTGGAGCGATGGGTAACAATGCTTCGTGGGTGTCAGTTATTGATGTGTGCAGAGGGTCTCTGGTTCGAGCCCGGGTATGGGCGAGGGGACGGTCTAAAGTTATACTGTTACATGACATTAACTATGCAAGTCAGTTCAGAAATAATTATTATTTACAATGACAGCCTAACCTTCCCCTAACCCGGACGACGCTGGGCCAGTTGTGCGCTGCCCTATGGGATTCCCGATCACGGCTGGTTGTGATACTGCCCGGGATCGAACCAGCGTCTGTAATGACGCCTTTAGCACTGAGATGCAGTGCCTTAAACTGCTTAGACCGTGTTTTTATGAGAATAATGACATTTCCACTGTGGCGGATTAGTGTAACTAGGTGTGTCTCGTAAATTAACTCTGTCTGGGCGTTTGTAAATTCCGAGGTTTGTCAGATTGTCCATTCGAAGCATTCAGAGGGCACACTGGACACTCTAGTTGAGGAATAGGGTTAATCTGGGTGTTCTGATCTCACTAAAGTAGTCATGCACCCAAGCTAACTGGCTAAAGTTGGCTAGCTACTTCCAGAAAGAACTTAATTTCACTCGCCCTAGCAGAGCTAGTTATGTTATCTGGAACGTTTGTAACTCTGCTATCAACAATTGAATTACGTTTCTTTGTCAACGTTACTGACACCGGTCATATTCAACGAGTGTTGCATATCAGTTATTCTGCGCTCTGGCACACTGATGAGAGTGCTCTGAATTTGGAGTAGCTAGAAGGAGCGTATTTACGAACGCACCCTAGAGTAACTAATGGAAACATGTCATTTGTAATTGAAGGCATTATGATAAAAGCATTATGCACATTCCTAAAACGGGACTATTATGGATTTAAATGAGAATGGAAACATTAGGCTTTACAACGCCAGTTAACTAACTGTAATCACCATATTGACATTGTTGTTATGGGTGTAAAATGGCACAGTGCTGCCATCTGTTGGTAAATGTTTATTACTGCAACTCATGCGTTTTACCGGTGTGCTTGAGATACCCGGATGTGTTGTGATGTACTGAACAAGACTGGTTACTCGCATCAATGCCTCTGTCTCGTCATTTAACATTCAAACATGGTGTCAGAGTCGGATAACTAACCATGCTTTCCGCAAATTAGAGTCACCTGTTCTGGTTTACCAAACAAATGCTTATTTGTGTAAAATATCGCCCGGAATTGGCCTTAGCTAGAGTGAGTTTGCTAGTTAGCTTCAGTGTTGTTAGCACCGGTTAGACATTGCAGCGAACATTCCCCCTCCCGCTGTAATGAAGCTCAGCGGGATTGGAGCACGAACTGGGATACGTTTAGAGGTGAATGGGAGGACTATGCGCTAGCAACGGGACGTCTGGAAAAGGACGATGAGGTAGTGGCTGCCACTTTGAGGACTATAATGGGAACTGAATGCCAACACGTATACAAACAGAACCTGAACCTAACAGCAGCACAGCAAGGTAACGCTGCAGCTATTCTTGATGCTCTTGAACATTACTTTATGCCAGCAAAGAACGGCATCTACCCGCGTTATGTTTTCGGTTGTTGCAAACAGGAGGACGGGGAGTCCATTGACAGCTTTGCCACTAGGTTAACCTCCTAGGGAGTTTTATTCCTCTGCTGGTAGCGTGACTACAGCTCAAGCTCATTACCATAACGCACAATGCGCAAAAATATTCCAAAAAATATTTAACCTCCACACATTAACAAGTAAAATAGCTCAAATGAAAGATAAACAAGTTGTTTATCTAGCCAGCAAGTCAGATTTCTAAAATGTTTTACGGCGAAAACATAGCACATATTTATGTCAAACCACCACCGCAGACATAGCTCATTAGCATAGCCAAGTAGGAAAAAATATGCAATCAACAAACGCAGGATTAAAAGAAAAATCATTTCACTAACCTTTGAAATCTTCATCAGATGACAGTAATATAACATGTTACACAGTACATTCATTTTTTTCAATAATATGCTATATATATCCATAAATCTCTGTTTACAATGATGCATCGTTCAAAAAATGCTACCCAAATGTCCTGAGAAATGACGATAGCCCCGGCAGATAACGTCAGCTAACAAGGAATACACATCATAAACTTTGACTAAATATGCATGTTTTACATATGTATAGCAAGATACACTTCTTCTAAATGCAATTGCATTGTTACATTTAATTTTAACGTTACATTTTGCGTTCACTAGACTATAATATGGAGTCGGCGCTCCCACAGTAGCATAATGACTCCTCTATCTTGGAGTCGACAGAAACCCAAAATTAATACATTAAATATTCCCTTACCTTTGTTATTCTTCCATCAAACGACCTGTAAGGGATTATACTCACCAAATTAGCGTTCAGTTTTCAAGTCTGCGTCTTTCGGTTCTCAAAATAGCCTGATTTTGGTAAAAATGTAGTCAAAATTGAAGTGGTTGCGCACCAAAACTTCGAAAGTATATATAATATGTCGAGTAAACTTGTCAAACTAACTTCATAATCAAGCTTTAACATGTTAAGTAAGGGAAAAGGCAGCTACATGTGACTGCTGCTTTAAGAGATGAACTGATCAGAGATGAGATTGTGCTTGGCATAACTGATGAGGGCACCCGCAGACGTTTGCTGAGAGAACGTGACCTGATGCTGGTCTTGGTAGTGGAGACATGCCGTGCAGCAGAGCTCACTGAAATACGGATAAGGTCCATGGGAGCTAGAAAGGCAACATATGGATAATGTCAATGCTACATGCAGGCAGCCAGTAAAGAAATTCCCCTTTGCCACAGCTAATGCTAATACTACAGCCAACTCTGCAGTAGACAACCCAAATACATGCCAATATTGTGGCATTTATCATGGACGAGGAAAAGAACACTGCCCAGCCTATGGAAAAATATGCAAATCCTGTGGTACAGCTAATCACTTCGCAAGGGTCTGCATGAAAAGCAAGAGAAAGGAGGGTAAAGTGCACTCCATGGAAACAAACACGGATGAAGGGAACGACAGCACAGAGGATGTACATGCTAGCGAGTGCATAGGGGCAGTCAGGGCAAAAGGACAAAGTGGTTTGTCACTCTGCTACTTAATAATAAACCACAGCAATGCCAGCTAGATTCAAGGGCCACATGCAACGTTATGAGCATTAAAGACAAAAGGAGGCTCGCGCCCAGAGACAAACTCACACAGAGTAGCACCAAGCTGAAACTGTATTCAGGCCAGTTCATGACCTCTTTAGGCCTGTTTGTGACAGAGTGTGTTTTACGTGGCCAGAAACACACCCTTGAGTTTGAAATACTTGAGGCTCGTCAACAGCCATTACTGTCAGGTTCTACATGCGAGCGCCTTGGACTTATTAACTTCACCATCCCAGCTGATCTTAACATTATAGACAAAGTCCAGGCTGGGCCCCTGAGCAAGGAGACACTCCTAAGCAAGTACCATGATGTCTTTAACGCACCGGTCGAGTTAGTTCCCACTTTGAGTTGGACGCAGCAATCCAGCCTGTCCAGTGTGCACCCCGCAATGTACCAGTGGCCATGAAAGCAGCTACGAAGGCTCAGCTTGACAAATACGAAGCAGATGGCCACATCATATCCGTCACCTAGCCTACAGACTGGATAAGTAATATGGTTATCGTCGAGAAACCAGACAAGCTACAGATATACATTGATCCTTAACACCTCAACCGGGCTCCGCGACGTTCACATTACATTATGCCCACGTTGGAGGATGTTCTTTACAAGCTCCCAAAGGCCAGCGTCTTCACGCTCGTGGATGCCAGAGATGCCTTCCTGCAGTGCAAACTCGACGAGCCCAGCAGCTACATGACCACCTTTTGGACACCCTGGGGCAGGAAGAGGTGGTTGACGCTTCCGTTTGGTGTCTCTGTGGCTCCAGAGGTGTATTAGCGGAAACAGCATGAGCTGTTGATGGGACTCAGTGGCGTGGAACCCATAGCAGATGACATCCTCGTAGTGGGCTGTGGGGACAGTGATGAGGAGGCAGAATGTGACCATGACGCCAAGCTGCTGGCCCAGACGGTCAGATGCAGACAGGTCAAGCTAAGGCTAAGCATAAAAAAGCTTCAGTTTAAAGTGCCAGAGGTCCGCTTTCATGGGCACATCTTGTCCTCCACCGGATTGAAGGCGGATCCTGAGAAAGTGAAGGCTGTCTTGGAAATGCCCCACCCATCTGACGTGAAGGGAGTGCAGCGCTTCATCGGATTCGTCACCTACCTGGCCAAATTCCTACCGCGACTCTCTGAAGTGTGTGAGCCACTGAGGAGGCTCATGGACAAGGACACCATCTGGCATTGGCTCCCAAAACATGACGCAGCGGTGAGGGAAATAAAACAACTGGTCACCCAGACACCTGTACTGCCATACTACAATGTGTCAACCTGTCACGATTCAGAGTGACTCAAGCCTGTATGGACTTGGCTGTTGCCTCATGCAGGAGGGCCAGCCTGTGGCATTCGCCTCTAGGGCACTCACTCCAACAGAGCAGAACTATGCCCAGATAGAGGAGTGCCTCAGCATTGTGTTTGCATGCCAAAGCTTCCACCACTACATGTACGGGCGCGACAATATTACCGCAGAGACGGGATCACAAGCCACTTATTGCTATATTCAGCAAGGCTCTTCTGAATGCCCCAAAACGACTGCAGAGCATGCTACTGGCTCTACAAAACTACAACCTCAAGGTGGTGTATAAGCCAGGGCCAGATATGTATGTGAGTGACACACTCAGCAGGGCTACTGCATCAGGCACTCACACACGCTCCATGCATGAACAACACGCAGTGTTTACAGAGCAAATGGATGTTGACCACATCAACCAGGCTGACTACCTCAATGTTACGGACCAGCGCCTTATACAAATCAGACAGCACACAGACAGGGACGAGCAACTCCAGGCATTGAGGTCTGTGATCCTGATGGGCTGGCCCGACTGCAGGGAAGAAACTGCTTTAGCCGTCAGAGAATATTGGCCAGTCAAAGAGGAGCTCAGTGTTCAAAACGGAGTAATATTCAAGGGTCCGAGACTCGTTATTCCCCTGTCTCTGCGCCCTGAGATGTTGGCGCGCGTGCACTCAAGTCACATAGGTGAGGCCTGTTACAGACAAGCACGTGACACACTGTATTGGCCAGGAATGCAGAGTGTGCATTTACTGACAGTCTGATTTCAATCTGCAATGAATATGCCATTGAGCAACAGAAAGAGACGATGATGTCCCACGAGCTACCGATGCGCCCCTGGCAGATAGTAAGTCTAGATCTCTTCCAGCACAGTGGCAGAGACTTTCTGCTGGTAGTCGATCATTACTCAGACTTTTGGGAGCTTGACCTCCTCCCCGACCTCTCAGCAGAGACAACGATCAAAAGCTGCAAGGCTCAGTTTGCCCGCTATGGCCAGCCAGATAGGGTAATTTCAGACAATGGACACCAATTTTCCAGAGTTGAGTTCCGAAAATTTGCTGCAGGATGTGAATTCGAGCACGTCACTTCATCACCACGACACCCAAAAGCTAATGGGAAGGTGGAGTCCGCAGTAAAAATCACAAAGAATCTCTGCAAAAAGTCTCTGCGAGAGGGCAAAGATGCCTGGAAAGCAATCCTGCAGTGGCGCAATACCCCGACAGAAGGCAGGGATAGCAGCCCGGCACAGTGCCTCATGGCACGGCGCTTAAAAGCAGCTCTGCCAGTAGCCAGCACTCTCCTGGAGCCATGTGTCGTGACAGACGTAGCACCAGCATGTCACAGAAGACCGGTCTCCAAGTTCACCTACGACAAATCAGCAAAAGACTTACCTGAGCTCAGGGTGGGTGAAACGGTGCGAATGAAGCCACTACCAAGGGACCGGTATTCAAACAATTGTTGCATCACTGGCAGGAGATAAAGTTCAGCGCTGCCTACTCTCACACATTGGCTGTAAACACACATTTGACCCTCTTCTCATGCTCTCACTGCACACCTCTTATATCTCGCACAATGAAAAGTACAGCATTTTTTCTAATTAGTCCACTGTATAGCCAGCGCACTAACTTTTCAGCTGTGCTCCAAATCATTTTGAAATCGGAGCATCTGCACCTGAAATGCAACTGTGAGTGGAACCTCTATCATTGTCCTGTTTTGCCACAGCACTGTGAACGGGGGCACATTGAAACCTGATCGGTCTAGTTATGTAAGGGCTAAAGGGGATTGATTGGATGCATGTTTTAAAGAAACGACACTCAAGATTGGAGTGGAGCTGAATGGAGAGAGAGAACGTTCTCCGCTGAGTTCATAAAACTGTAAAAAGAGTAGCACGGTAGGACAGAACCCACTGTCTGTGCAGTGTGACAGAACCCACTGTCTGTGCAGTGTGACAGAACCCACTGTCTGTGCAGTGCGACAGAACCCACTGTCTGTGCAGTGTGACAGAACCCACTGTCTGTGCAGTGCGACAGAACCCACTGTCCGTGCAGTGTGACAGAACCCACTGTCTGTGCAGTGTGACTGAACCCACCGCCTGCCTAGTGTGACTGAACCCACCGCCTGCCTAGTGTGACTGAACCCACCGCCTGCCTAGTGTGACTGAACCCACCGTCTGCCTAGTGTGACTGAACCCACCGTCTGCCTAGTGTGACTGAACCCACCGCCTGCCTAGTGTGACTGAACCCACCGCCTGCCTAGTGTGATAGAACCCACCGTCTGCCTAGTGTGACTGAACCCACCGCCTGCCTAGTGTGACTGAACCCACCGCCTGCCTAGTGTGACTGAACCCACCGCCTGCCTAGTGTGACTGAACCCACCGCCTGCCTAGTGTGACTGAACCCACCGCCTGCCTAGTGTGACTGAACCCACCGCCTGCCTAGTGTGACTGAACCCACCGTCTGCCTAGTGTGACTGAACCCACCGCCTGCCTAGTGTGACTGAACCCACCGCCTGCCTAGTGTGACTGAACCCACCGCCTGCCTAGTGTGACTGAACCCACCGTCTGCCTAGTGTGACTGAACCCACCGCCTGCCTAGTGTGACTGAACCCACCGCCTGCCTAGTGTGACTGAACCCACCGTCTGCCTAGTGTGACTGAACCCACCGCCTGCCTAGTGTGACTGAACCCACCGCCTGCCTAGTGTGACTGAACCCACCGCCTGCCTAGTGTGACTGAACCCACCGCCTGCCTAGTGTGACTGAACCCACCGCCTGCCTAGTGTGACTGAACCCACCGCCTGCCTAGTGTGACTGAACCCACCGCCTGCCTAGTGTGACTGAACCCACCGCCTGCCTAGTGTGACTGAACCCACCGCCTGCCTAGTGTGACTGATCCCACCGCCTGCCTAGTGTGACTGAACCCACCGCCTGCCTAGTGTGACTGAACCCACCGCCTGCCTAGTGTGACTGAACCCACCGTCTGCCTAGTGTGACTGAACCCACCGCCTGCCTAGTGTGACTGAACCCACCGCCTGCCTAGTGTGACTGAACCCACCGCCTGCCTAGTGTGACTGAACCCACCGCCTGCCTAGTGTGACTGAACCCACCGCCTGCCTAGTGTGACTGAACCCACCGCCTGCCTAGTGTGACTGAACCCACCGCCTGCCTAGTGTGACTGAACCCACCGCCTGCCTAGTGTGACTGAACCCACCGCCTGCCTAGTGTGACTGAACCCACCGCCTGCCTAGTGTGACTGAACCCACCGCCTGCCTAGTGTGACTGAACCCACCGCCTGCCTAGTGTGACTGAACCCACCGCCTGCCTAGTGTGACTGAACCCACCGCCTGCCTAGTGTGACTGAACCCACCGCCTGCCTAGTGTGACTGAACCCACCGCCTGCCTAGTGTGACTGAACCCACCGCCTGCCTAGTGTGACTGAACCCACCGCCTGCCTAGTGTGACTGAACCCACCGCCTGCCTAGTGTGACTGAACCCACCGCCTGCCTAGTGTGACTGAACCCACCGCCTGCCTAGTGTGACTGAACCCACCGCCTGCCTAGTGTGACTGAACCCACCGCCTGCCTAGTGTGACTGAACCCACCGCCTGCCTAGTGTGACTGAACCCACCGCCTGCCTAGTGTGACTGAACCCACCGTCTGCCTAGTGTGACTGAACCCACCGCCTGCCTAGTGTGACTGAACCCACCGCCTGCCTAGTGTGACTGAACCCACCGTCTGCCTAGTGTGACTGAACCCACCGCCTGCCTAGTGTGACTGAACCCACCGCCTGCCAAGTGTGACTGAACCCACCGCCTGCCTAGTGTGACTGAACCCACCGCCTGCCTAGTGTGACTGAACCCACCGTCTGTATAGTGCCTGTCAGAAGCCACCGTCTGCCTAGTGTGACTGAACCCACCGCCTGCCTAGTGTGACTGAACCCACCGCCTGCCTAGTGTGACTGAACCCACCGCCTGCCTAGTGTGACTGAACCCACCGTCTGCCTAGTGTGACTGAACCCACCGCCTGCCTAGTGTGACTGAACCCACCGCCTGCCTAGTGTGACTGAACCCACCGTCTGTATAGTTTGTCAGAAGCCACCGTCTGCCTAGTGTGACTGAAGCCACCGCCTGCATAACAGATACCTCAGAAGTTCTCAACTGGCAGCATCATTAAATTGTGCCCGCAAAACACCAGTCTCAACATCAATAGTGAAGAGGCGACTCCGGGATGCTGGCCTTTGTAGAGTTGTAAAGGAAAAGGCCATATCTCAGACTGGCCAATAAAAATTAAATATTAAGATGGGCAAAAGAACACAGACACTGGACAGTTGTACTGCTTATAGTATATCATCATGTTGTAATGTACTGTATATAGTATATCATCATGTTATACTGTATATAGTATATCATCATGTTGTAATGTGTATATAGTATATCAGAGGATCTCTGCCTAGAAGGCCAGCATCCCGGAGTCGCCTCTTCACTGTTGACGTTGGGACTGGTGTTTTGCGTGTACTATTTAATGAAGTTGCCAGTTGAGGACTTCTGAGGCATCTGTTTCTCAAAGTAGACACTAATGTACTTGTTATCTTGCGCAGTTGTGCACCGGGGCCTCCCACTCCTCTTTCTATTCTGGTTAAAGCCAGTTTGCGCTGTTCTGTGAAGGGAGTAGTACACAGCGTTGTACGAGATCTTCAGTTTCTTGGCAACTTCTCGCATCAATCTCTCAGAACAGGAATACACTGAGTTTCAGAAGAAAGTTATTTGTTTCTGGCCATTTTTAGCCTGTAATGAAACTCACAAATGCTGACGCTCCAGATATTCAACTAGTCTAAAGAAGGCCAGTTTTATTGCTTCTTTAATCAGGACCACAGTTTTCAGCTGTGCTAACATAATTGCAAAAGGGTCTTCTAATGATCAATTAGCCTTTTAAAATGCTGAACTTGGATTAGCTAACAAAATGTGCCATTGTAACACAGGAGTGATGGTTGTTGATAATGCTATGTAGATATTCCATTAAAAATCTGATGTTTGCAGCTACAACAACATTTACAATGTCTACACTGTATACACCACTGCCAAAGGTGATTCGAACATGTATTGACTCAGGGGGTTGAATACTTGTCTAATCAAGATATATTAGTGTTTTTTATTTTATTTTTTTATTTTACTACCACTTTGACATTACAGAGTATTTTGTGTAGATTGTTGGCCTTAAATTGACTATTATATTTTTTTAATCACACTTTATAACAACTGATTTATCATACTAGCATAATACAGCAACCATCAGCATTATATTATGAGAGTATTATATTATTATGAGAGTATTGAGGCAGTGCTGGACAGATACCTTGATTTGTAAAGACACTCTTATTTATGTGTAGCCCAGGGTTTCCCAAACCTGGTCCTGGACCAAAAACTAAAGTCCACAAGAGAGGGCAAAAATGAATTGCCGGGTCTCAGGAGGATAAGATAATACAACATGAAGAGGAGGTTACATTGTATTGTAGTTTTTACCAATGCATTTATCACGAAGTGGTTTAGGCTACAAACACCAACATAAACCCCCAGAGCAGGGAAGCTGTGTTTTTGTCTAAAAGGTATAGTCAATATCTAGAATTTACTCTTCTTATTTACAGATTGATATGGGACCAGTCCTCTTCAGGATTGTGAGCCTCCTCTCAGAGTTAATGAGTTATCAGATTGATATGGGACTAGACCAGTCATCTTCAGGATTGTGAGCCTCCTCTCTGAGAGTTATAATGAGTTATCATCAGGGGGCTGAGGGTGGTGACATCCTTAAAGAAAGACAGAAGGATGGGTCAACAAACAAGGATCTTGATGAGACCATGGACCCTGATATGAACCCTGATATGAGGTATGTGTGTGTCCAAATGTGTAGCACTTCTAATGATATCAGTTTCCAATCAGGATGACTATTATATTGTAATTACTGGCATTATACGCATATTATAAGGTATAGTAATAGATTACATTGGAATTGTCAGCTGTATGCTGTCTCTGGTGATGAACTGGTGGAACTAATTTTACCCTAATTTAGTCCTCAGTATGCACTGCAGTCCATTTCCATTACATTTATATTCTGTTTGTGTTTATCATATCACTATCAGAAAGTTTTCAAAAGCTATAGCTGCAGTACAAATCTGGTCTGTTCAGTGTCCATATGCATAAAATAAAATGTCCTACGCCCAGCCCTGAGTCCACTAGAACACTGGAGAGTGACGGAGAACTAAGGTGCTTCTAATGATCATTTATTGTTTGGCTGGTAATTTTTTTCTTGATCACCTCATAATTCACAGTTGAGTCACAGTTAATAATTTTAAAAAAAATGTATTGACCTTTTGAAGAAAAATGTGAGTACCTTTTTATGTTCACAGGAATATGAAGTATCTACAGCTACGTACCGCTAGTCATATGTCTATGAATGACCAGAGAAACCAGTCAGTGAATTCAAGCAGCATAGACCCAAGTGATGATGGAGACCAAACCAGGAATGAAAGGTAAACCAACAATACATGCAGTTGACATAGTATGTATAACATGATATGCGTTTCTGGTATGTTTGATTGAATTGTGGGACAGTCTTTTACTGCTCGCAGGATCTATCTGAAGAGACCATTGTCACCAACCCCCAGCTATCTATTCATGAAAACTTGCCTGGTTAAATTAAATTATTAATAAAAAAGTGATCAATCTATGGCTAACTAACTCTATAGGAGTAAGATAAATTTAAATGTTTTATGTTATGTTATCCAATTTGATGTATTTCTTTTTATTCCTTGTACTAGGCTATATTTGATTATGTGCAGTGGAAAATAGCAGAGGAATCAGTAATTTTGTCACTATCTCACGCCGTGAACACACCAATAGTGTCGTTGCACAAAATAGTATGCAGCATCATCTGGATATGTAAGCAACATACAGTTTGACGCATACGTTTGATAAATCCAACGTATGCACTACACAGAACGCACTGCAACTGCCTCTGCAACACAATGCTGCAAGGCAAACACAGCGTTTCATTGGAAATGAATGTAATTCTGGTGTACCAAAACACTGTCGGTGTGTTCGAAGCGTCATTCAAATGTATTATATATCTATTCTTATTCAAGGAAAGGGTGTTGTGCGTTGTATCAGCCACTAGAGGTCCCACCTCGCTTAGTTATGAGGTCACTTGTGTAGGCTCGAGCTAGAAAGTTCAGACAGACCGGCAGTTTAACTGCAAGTGAACTAAAGATGACACATTTACAAAGGTCCTAATGAAACCCAATTTTTATATTTATTTTAAGGTAAGCGATTCACCATGCCCCACAAATTAATAGTGTATGTAAAATGTTCATTGTTCATATATTTAAAAAATTCTGCTAGCATACAAAGTTGACATAGCCACACAAAACAATGAGCCAGATGTTTTACCAGATGTATGAAGCTGTTGGTGGCGTTTGAGTGGCGTTTCCACTCACTACCAATGGAGAGAGCAGAGACAACTCTGGGTTGGTCACTATCAATAAAGAGCGACCAATCAATGGACAGCAATTTTAACCTCTAGCGTCGAGCAATCCCGTATCCGGGAGCGTAATCATAGCCTCAAGCTCATTACCATAACGCAACGTTTCCTATTCATGAAATGAAATAAATATATTGAAACACAAGCTTAGCCTTTTGTTAACTTCTTGCGTCGAGCCATCCCGGATCCGGTATCGTGACTACAGCCTCAAGCTCATTACCATAACGCAACGTTAACTATTCATGAAAATCGCAAATGAAATGAAATTAATCTATTTGCTCTCAAGCTTAGCCTTTTGTTAACAACACTGTCATCTCAGATTTTCAAAATATGCTTCTCAACCATTGCAAAACAAGCATTTGTGTAACAGTATTGATAGCTAATGTAGCATTTAGCGTAGCATTTAGCATTAGCATTCAGCAGGCAACATTTTCACAAAAACCAGAAAAGCATTCAAATAAAATCATTTACCTTTGAAGAACTTCGGATGTTTTCAATGAGGAGACTCAGATAGCAAATGTTCAGTTTTTCCTGAAAGATAATTTGTTTAGGACAAATCGCTCCGTTTTCTGCGTCATGTTTAGCTATGAAAAAAAACCTGCATCCAGGATTGTGTAAATCTATCCGCAAGCTCATTAGCATAACACAACGTTAACTATTCATGAAAATCATAAATTAAATTAAATTAATCTATTTGCTCTCAAGCTTAGCCTTTTGTTAACAACACTGTCATCTCAGATTTTCAAAATATGCTTTTGAACCATAGCTAAACAAGCATTTGTGTAACAGTATTGATAGCCTAGCATAGGATTATGCCTCTCTTTCAACATGCAACATTTTCACAAAAACCAGAAAAGAATTCAAATAAAATCATTTACCTTTGAACAACTTCAATGTTTTCAATGAGGAAACTCTCAGTTAGATAGCAAATGTTCCGTTTTTACAAAAAATATGATTTGTGTCGACTAATCGCTCCGTTTTGTTCATCACATTTGGGTAAGGAAAAAATAAATAAAAAATTAAGTAATTAAAACGCGACCTTTTTTCCAAATTAACTCCATAATATCAACAGAAACATGGCAAACCAATGTTTAGAATCAATCCTCAAGGTGTTTTTCACATATCTATCGACGATAAAATCCTTCGTGGCAGTTGACTTTCTCTTTTGAAGAAATGGAACGCGCATGGACCTACAGATTACGCAATAATTTCGACACAGGACACCGGGCGGGACACCAGGTAAATGTAGTCTCTTATGGTCAATCTTCCAATGATATGCCTACAAACACGTCACAATGCTGCAGACACCTTGGGGAAACGACAGAAAGGGCAGGCTCATTCCTGGCGCATTCACAGCCATATAAGGAGACATTGGAACACAGTGCCTTCAGAATCTGGGGCATTTCCTGTATGAAACTTCATCTTGGTTTCGCCTGTAGCATTAGTTCTGAGGCACTCACAGATAATATCTTGTTTTGTCTTTCCAAAGCTGTCAATTATATGCATAGTCGAGCATCTTTTCGTGACAAAATATCTTGTTTAAAACGGGAACGTTTTTCATCCAAAAATTAAAAGAGCGCCCCCTATATCGATGAAGTTTTAAAGATGTATGACAGAGACAAAGAGGGCCGAAACTTGTGATGACTATAGCTCTCACTCAGGTTAGCCTGTATTTGCAGAAATGAGGGAATTAGTACTGGAAATCGAAATGCTAAAATGTCAGACTGCTCATTAAATTTAACAAGATTATGTATTTTAAAAAAATAAAAAGATAAATTGTGCTGTCTTCCACTTAGCATCGGGTCAGAAGAAGTGCTCTGTGATGTCTGTGAGGTCAAAGCTGTGATGTCCTGTCTGACCTGCAACCTGTACTACTGTGAGACCCACGTTAAGAAGCACTACACAGTACCTAAACTACTGGGACACACCCTGGTGGATGTGACTGGAGACCAGGAGGAGAGACTCTGTCAGGAACACGACAGAGCTCTGGAGGTGTTCTGCAGGACAGACCAGAAGATGATCTGTAGTCTGTGTTCTGTGACAACACACAACGGACATGATATAGGACATAAGGAGATACAACAAGATGGAAGACAGGTATTGTTTATGCATTCTTCAACCCTTTCTCACAATAACTTTCCTCTGTTGTCAACATTGTCCAATGCGAATTAGTGCACATTTTTTTTGCATCCCACTATACAAAATGTTTGTTTCTCCATAAAATAGCACTTGTTCTGAAAACTATTTCATATTGATGATTTCATACAGACATGTTGCTCCTTTGTGATCCTCACTTTTTCTTCTGTCATTTTTTATATAAAAGACTCAAGGTGAAGAGCAACATCAACCTGGTTTTAAATGAAGGTATGTGTTCACACTTTCAAGGCACAATTCACTGGTACTTTGTCCCCTGTGTTAATGGGTTGAAACATAACATACAGGCTGTGTCAAAACTATTTCTAGCCCATTGGATGTACAAACCAAACTAAATACGATTTACTATACAACCCATGTAGCTGAATTTAGACTCATACTCTCATGATTAGGTAGCCCTGTCTGCGACTTTAAATCAGTGACCACATTTGCATGCAACACCAATATCCTGTTATTGTTCGGAATACTGAAGTATTCTGTTATTGAGTTGACGCATATAAACATCATTTCCCGTTTACAATATCCCGAAAATGCTTGTATCCCGATTATGAGAGAACCTGATATGATCCCTGGGATATGCTGATCTTAGATGTATACTGTGGCATTTGAACACCTTATCCCGTTTACTGTATACTGTGACATGTCAACACCTTATCCCGTTTACTGTGGCATGTCAACACCTTATCCCGTTTACTGTATACTGTGGCATGTCAACACCTTATCCCGTTTACTGTATACTGTGGCACGTCAACACCTTATCCCGTTTACTGTGGCATGTCAACACCTTATCCCGTTTACTGTGGCATGTCAACACCTTATCCCGTTTACTGTATACTGTGGCATGTCAACACCTTATCCCGTTTACTGTATACTGTGGCATGTCAACACCTTATCCCGTTTACTGTATACTGTGGCATGTCAACACCTTATCCCGTTTACTGTATACTGTGGCATGTCAACACCTTATCCCGTTTACTGTGGCACGTCAACACCTTATCCCGTTTACTGTGGCATGTCAACACCTTATCCCGTTTACTGTATACTGTGGCATGTCAACACCTTATCCCGTTTACTGTAATAATATATTTTGCTGATAGTCCGCACTGGACTATATATCCTACTGGCTTAGGCCTAAACTAGGGATCAGGAAGAAAAAACAGTAACCAAAACAGTGGAAAAATTGTTCCCGTGCAAAATGTCCAAAGGTCAACAGTTTGACCAGCTTTAAAGAAATTAAAAGCTGAGAAAATGATAACCTGTTTCTGATAAGACTAGTTTGTCTTGGGTGCATATTTTATGTGGTTGCATAACAGTGTCAAAAATAACACGTTACACGTCCATTCACATTTTCTCATGAGATGCTGAAAGAAAGACATTTTTATTTCTCCACTCCTGTTCCTGAGACAATGTACATTTGCTGTATAATTTTACTTCAAGAAATGCATAATTCTACAGGAGTTCACATTATATTAGGCTACATGTGAGAGGTTATAGGCCTCTAGTTAGTGTCCAGATTTCAGTTACTATTCCAAATGCATTTAAATTAGAAATAAGGATACAGGGATACTCGTGTTGGTTTCCTGAGTGGGAAACGAGTTCAGATCCCACCAGTTACAATCTTACCAGTTACATACACCCTGTATCCTTCTTTGATTATCAGCTGTTGTGAAACACACGTGGGTCTGAAAATACAATTATCTTCGTCAATAATGTGCAGCGAATTCATACTAGAGGCGAGTGGCGATTTTAGCATGCAAATCTTGGTGGGGCAAAAAAAACAATTATGCATGCAGGACAACCCCTACACAACACGAAACAATACATTAATTGCACTATAACAGTGACAAATTGTGCCCACAAACTTAGGGCCTACATAAAACTGTCCCAACATCAGAGTCCCAACAGCAGTCCCAGCACCTTACCACTGCTACACCTGGCTAACAGCGGAGCCTTGTCTGACAGTGAAACAGTTCATGAAGCCTCATTTACTGCCTTTAAAAAAAACAAACAGCTGATATGGCTGACTTGCTTAAACAAATGTGGTTTCTACTGACATTTGATATGTACAAACTGTGGTATAAGAGGACGACGAGTGGATAAGAGGCAATCTGTAATTTTGATTAAGACATTAATGAGCGAGCTAGGACAGACGTAGTCAATATAACTATTTGTTCAGCACTTTTGAAATGTACCGCGACAGAACTCCGAACATGGGCCGTTCTTACAGTGCTCTCCCTGTACACCAAGTCAGAAACGTAGGATAAATAACGGGAGCATATAAGCAGACAATGAAAGCTCTTACAATTTTCGATGATTACTTTTCTCTAAAACAGGCTAGTTAAGAGGGGAAAAGAGACCAAATTATTAGGGTGATGCACATGGGCTACTAACAGCTTACTACACAACATACACTTAGTATTACGTTCTTAGCTACAGTATCCATATCTCTCTGGCATATTACATCATTTATGCAGCAGCATACAATACATTTTTGGCCTCACCTTCCAAACCATTCTTTGTTAAATTTGCGATTTCTAACTTGTTGTGTAATGTTCATGTCCAATGGCCGATGAACAACTATATGTTTTATCTATAATTTCTCTTCATTATTTATCTTCATATGACAAGGATTCAAAGAGATTTGCTAGTAGATTGTCGACTTGATTCATGATGATGACTGCTAAGTAAGATTTTGAAAGTATGATGTTGACATGATCAGTCCAATCAAAGCTACTGTAGATATAACGTGATTTGACGTGGCCAATGACCTTGAGCCTTCCTGGATGGGCACTTCTAATGTCAGCAGCCAAAGGGCTATAATTTTCAATGTCTACCCTTACACTTTGCGGTGACGTAGTTTCCCCATGAGTGACAGAACACTGAGCCAATCACTGCGTAATGCTCCGTATTTTCTGCTGGCCCGCCCCACCACCACAGAAAGCTGCCTCTTTGTATGCGGCTTTATTAACTCAATTTTATATATATATTGTTTGCATTGTTTCTAATAAAGTATCTGCAGGACCTAAACAGGACAAGATTTGGTAACAGTACCACTGCAGCCTAAAGTCAATTGAAATAAATTATATAATTACTCCTGTCTATACAGAATTAAATCAAACTTCACCAGAGAGCATGACAGCCAGAGAGGATCATTAGTTTCCTTTATAGAGGTGGATTGTTTCAAATCACAAGTGTGTAGGCCTTATGCCTTCTTGGGAAGCCTGCAATTTGGGCAGCACGCATGACAATAGGCTTAGATGATTATTAAGATGCATCTGTCAGTGAAAAGGAATGCATCTAAAATACGTGTGAAGATAATGTGTCTTGAGTATAATTTAAAATGTTAAGACAAGAAGGGGAGGGGTGTGTGGCGAATATATTAGCAGTCTTTCTGCAGAATGCACTGAGTTGTGTTAAAATCATTTCCCCGTTACATATGTTACCAGCAGTACATTTAACTTTAATGCCTGTCATTAGGTTACATTAATTTTTAACTTATTGACTATCATTATAAAATATACATAAAATGCATCCTACAGTACAATTGCAACTTCTACCTATGCCCACACATTGTCTCATTGGCATTATCACTGTAAATCCAGGCTGGTAACCTGTGATCCAAGTCAGTATTTGACATCCATCCATGTCTGAGGACGTCGGGTGTGGTGACTTTTCTGTATTACCCAATGAGGAGAGAGAGAGACAAACTTCACACACCAGTCAGATATACTTTAACTTACTTAAACTACATCTTTAATAATAATTAAGCTTTGCAATAGCATGTTACTTTCAACAATTCACTATCTATAATGAACCGTTGAGAGTCCCACCAGAAAAGTACAAAGATCTTTTATAGCCAAGATACACCCCTCTCAACGTTACATGACGAATCACAGATCTTAGGAACTGTTCACAAAGAAATACTTTTTCTTGAAAAAGGAGTATCCCGTAGCCAGATAACATTCGCTATAAATTATTGTTGAGTTTGGCCCCTCAGACGAGGTTCTAATCTCGTTCCTGGTACTTCGTAGTACAAAAACACCAACTCATCCAATGGCATATATCAACCGTCAACTCTAGATACTCCCATCTCAAGTAAACCCCCTCTTAACCCCACTCCTGGACAAGCTCACTGAGGGGAGTGAGCCTCTAAGTCATACACTATCCCAGGATAAGTGTAAGAGTCAGAGAGGATATATAATGTTCCCAGACACTGCCATACACCTCCCCTCAATGGGAAAAGGGGGGTGTGACTGGCGCACAGACATTGTGGAGACAAGTAATTGGTTCCCCATTAATCACACCATCCCTTCACATGGTTTAAGAATGGGTGAGGACACATTCACATATGAAGATTGTTATGTTCTGTTAATTACTGATGTCCCATATTCTGGTACTAACTCGTTATAGTAAATGTGAAGATCCAGTTCAATTTCTTGTATTCAAAGTCTTTCTTATTATATAAATAAGTAATACGAGCTAAGACACTACAATGGCGACGAGGATGATTACCTGCAGTGTGCATCACGAATGCAGATGGAGCTCGTAGGAAGATTTTGACCCTGTAGCACAAAGCTAGCAAGCAGTGACGACGAGGGGAAAGCTGACGAGAACGAGGCGGCAGATCAAAGACCCATGGAGCCGGAGGTAAAGAGAATGGCTAGCATCGGGAAAATAGATGTGTTTGATGACACGCAAGAAAACTGGGCAACTTACATTGAACGACTGGAACAGTACTTCATTGCAAACGACATTGCTGATAACAAGAGAGTGCCAGCACTGTTGAGTTTAATTGGCCCAAAAACATACAGTTTGCTAAGAGATCTGACTGCTCTGAAGCCCTCAAATAAGACATTCACAGAGATTGTGGAGATATTGCAAAATCACCTATCACCTAAACCACTCCTCATCGCGAAACGTTTTCGTTTCCACAAGAGAGATCAGAATGAGGGGGACGGTGTTAGTACATATGTAGCAGTGTTGAAGAAACTGTCTGAACATTGCCAGTTTGGAGAGAACCTAAATGACACATTTGTGGACTGAAACATGAACACATTCAAAAACGTTTGCTCACAGAATCAGAGCTCACGTTTGCAAAGGCTGTTGAAATTGCTATGGCTATGGAAATTGCGACTCAAGATGCATTTCAGTTGCAAAGTAAAAGAAATACTGACTTATCACAAACTTTCCGTGGCCGGAAAATGCAACAGGTGGTCACAGAGCAGAGGACTGCCGTTTCAAAGACGAAATTGGTCACAAATGCAGTAGAAGGGGGCACATTCAAAGAGCATGCAGAGCAAAATTCAGTCACAAGAGGAAAACTGAGAAAATTAAAGGGTCTGTGAATGCACTAGCAGAGAACAGTGGCAGTGATTCAGATGAACGATTAATTGGTAGAATGGAGTTAAAGACAGTGACTTCTCCCAGCAGTAGCATAATATGGGTGACACCAGATATCGAAGGCAAACCCCTCAAAATGGAGCTGGACACAGGATCTGCAGTGTCTATAATTTCCACTACTGTCTACAATGAGCACTTTAAGGCTATCAAGCTGAAGAACACAAATGTGTTGCTGAAGACCTACTCAGGAGAGAGATTGAGCCCAATGGGGGCGTTGCAGGTCAGAGTGAGTTATGGGGAGCAAACACAGCAGTTACAGCTGTATGTGGTGCCTGGAACTGACCCCCCATTATTTGGCAGGGAATGGCTTTCAAAAATAAAGCTGAACTGGTGTGACTTGGTGTGACTTGCAAATGCTCCACACGTTCCAGTCCAAAGAGAATGGCACATACAACACAGTGTTCAGTGATCAGATGGGAACAGTAAAAGGCTTCACAGCCAAACTTGTACTGAGAAATGACGCAACCCCAAAATTCTGCAAAGCCAGATCTGTTCCATACTCCTTGAGACTAAAGGTGGAAGCGGAAATGGATCGCTTGCAGGATACAGGGATCCTGACGAAAGTGGACAGAAGCAAATGTGCCACACCCATAGTTCCTATTGTGAAGAAAGACGGGTCTGTTAGAATGTGTGGGGACTTCAAGGTAACTGTGAATTCAATGTTGCATGTGGACCAATACCCCCTACCACGTCTGGATGACATCTTTGCTGCACTAGCTGGTGGGAAACCAGTAAAATCGATCTGAAACAGGCTTATCTGCAGCTACTGGTTGAAGAGAGCTCCAAACAGTGCCTGACAATAAACACACACAAAAGTCTATACAGGTATAACCACCTGGTTTTTGGCATTGCATCAGGCCCAGCCATTTGGCAACAAACTATTGACCAGATTTTGCAAGGAATCCCAGGAACCCAGTGTATCCTGGATTACATGATCATAACAGGACGCACCGACAAAGAGCACCTGGTTAACCTGGAAGAGGTCCTGAAAAGACTGAAAGAGTACGGTCTACAGGCAAACTTACAGAAGTGTGAGTTCTTCAAAGACAAGATTGTCTTCTGTGGACATGAAATTGACCGCAATGGATTGAACAAAACACAGGACAAAATCGAGGCCGTGGTCCAGGCACCACTACCACAAAATATCACAGAAGTGAGATCTTTTACAGGACTGATCAATTACTACAGAAGATTCCTCGCAAACCTTTCAGCAGTACTCCAGCCTCTAAATCAGCTCCTGGAAAAGAATAGGACATGGCGGTGGACAGAGCAGTGTGAAAATGCATTTCTTGAGGCAAAACGACTCATAACATCAGAACAGGTCCTGATGCATTATGACCCTGAAATGCCAGTGAAGTTGGCTTGTGATGTGTCCCCTTATGGCTTAGGGGCCGTCCTTTCACACACACTGAAAGATGTGTCAGAGGCCAGTTTCATTTGCGTCACGAACATTGAATGATGCAGAGAAAACTACTCACAAATCGACAAAGAAGCACTGGCACTAGTGTGGGGCGTCAAGAAATTCCACGCATACCTATATGGCAAGCGTTTCACACTGGTTACAGATCACCAGCCGTTGCTTTCCATTTTCAGTCCAAAGAAAGGCATTCCGGCAATGACAGCAGCCAGGTTACAGTGATACGCCCTGTTCCTTGCCAGTCATGTATGACATTGAGTTTAAGGAGTCGTCCCTCCACACAAATGCAGATGGATTATCCAGACTGCCATGTACAAGAGAAAGACTAAGGAGTGTGGATGCAGTAGACATTTTCCGTACCGCTCAGCTTGAGGCACTACCGGTCACAAGCACAGTTATCAAACGGGAGACAAGGAAAGATGTGACCTTGTCAAAAGTGTACACCTACACCAGGTCAGGATGGCCAGCTACTGGCAGAAAGGAGCTGACTCCGTATTTCCAGCGGAGAAACAAAATTACAACGTACCAAGGATGTTTGATGTGGGGAATGAGAGTCATGATACCCCAGAAATGCCAACATCAGGTTTTGCAGCAACTACATGAAGGTCATGTTGGAATTGTCAAAATGAAGCTGCTTGCAAGGAGCCACTTCTGGTGGCCAGGTCTGGATCAACAGATAGAAAACATGGCGAAGAACTGTAGCAGATGTTTGGAAACCCTTCACATGCCTGCTCCTGTCCCAGTCCACCCATGGGAATGGCCCACAGAGCCATGGCAGAGAATTCCTATGGACTACGCAGGTCCCTTTGAAAAGCACATGTTTCTGGTTATAGTTGATGCCCATTCCAAATGGCCAGAGGTGTTTTGCACTGACTTCTCCACCTCAGCTCCGACGATAGTGTCTCAGAACAACGTTTGCATGCTTCGGATTGCCGCTGGTAAGTGACAACGCGCAAGGTTTTGTAAGTGACAAGTTTACAAGATTCATGTCAGTAAATGGAATCAAAAACTCAACCTCCGCTCCGTACCACCCTGCCACCAATGGGCTGGCAGAAAGAAAGCTTTGTGCAAACCCTAAAGCAAGGACTCCATGCTGCAAAATGAGATGAAGGGACTTTGCAAACAAAACTGGCCAAGTTCCTGGCCTCCTACCGAAACGCCCCACAAGTACATCATTTTTTAGAGTTCTTTGGTCCTAGGTATTGAAACCCATCACTGTGTTGTTGAGATCTGTGATTTCTTCAAAGAAGGTGTAAAGTAAATTGTTAACAGCTGGTTGGGTGCACTCATGTATAACTATTGCCAATTGATTATTCACTCCTTAACCAGGGCTTCCCCCTCCTGGTGAGATCCAGTTCCTTTCAGTGACGTCGGACTCCGTGTCTCTGAGCTGGGGTTCTCTTGAGGAACGGACGGGGCCACAGAAGTTCAGAGTGACTTGGAAGTGCGACAGGGAAGTGAGCAGTCTAAGAGTTAAAGGCGTGCTTAATGTTAAAATAAATGGCCTCGAACCTGGTAGAAGATATGAGTTCAATGTGGCTACAGAGGGAGACAATGGCAACCAAAGCAGAAGGGTCTCAGCATCTGTATCGACAGGTAACTTGTGTTTTGTCATCCTTGTGCTTGTCATCATTGCTTTTGATTATTTGTTTAATATACTGTATGTTGTAATGAAAATTGACACAATCGCTTCTCTAACCACACATTTGGTTTTCATTCCAGAGGTCCCGACACCTAGAGACTTAACGATAGTCCAGTCTGGAGCAACTGCTTTCACTCTAAAATGGAACAAGGCTCTTAGACTGGACCAAACCCCTCAGAGCTTCCTCGTGTCCTACAGCAGCCCAGGAACAGAGACTAAAGCAGCAAATACTACAGACTGCTACATAATATTGTGTAATCTTCAACTGGAGACTCAGTACATTATCAGTGTCTCAACTGTTCTAAAGAATGGGGAACAAAGTGAACCTGTTTCTACAACCATCTGCACAAGTAAGGCTTTGTATAGTTTTTTTGGAACAACTGTTTCACCCTCATAGTACAATTATGCTTCCTGAATCTCAAAATTATAAAAACTTCCTTAAAGGGTCATTTCTAAATGTTTCAAGTTCATACTCATCATCTCAAGCACCACCCCAAAAGCAACATGTGTGAAAATGACGCTTTTCTATATTTTGTAGTAAACAAGATAGAGGAAGATACGTGTTTCCAAAAATATTTAACCAATTAGACAATGTCTACACATAATTGGTTAAAAATCAGACAAGGTGCACTGATGTCATTGGAAACACATATCTTCCTCTATCTTGTTTACTGCAAAACAATAAAACGCACCATTTTCACATATAGTATGTTGACATTGGAGTGGTGCTGGAGATGATGAATGTGAAGTTGAAAATGTTAGACATGTCCCTTTAATTACAAACAGGTAACTGCCAAAATAATGCAAACAAATCTAATCAAATGTTATTGGTCACATATTTAGCAGAGGTTATTGGTCACATATTTAGCAGAGGTTATTGGTCACATATTTAGCAGAGGTTATTGGTCACATATTTAGCAGAGGTTATTGGTCACATATTTAGCAGAGGTTATTGCGGGTTTATCGAAACGCTTGTGTTCCTAGTATCTAACAATTCACAGCAATACACAGATCTCAAAGTAAAATAATGGAATTAAATATTAGGACGAGCAATGTCAGAGTGGCATTGACTAGTATGTCATTGACTAGAATACCTTATATACAGTGCATTCAGAAAGTATTCGGACCCCTTGACTTTTTCCACATTTTGTTACGTTACAGCTTTATTCTACAATTGATTCAAATGTTTTTCCCCTCATGAATCTACACACAATACCCCATAATGACAAACCTTTTTGGGGGGGAAATGTAATAAATAAAATATCACATTTACACAACTATTCAGACCCTTTACTCAGTACTTTGATGAAGCACCTTTGGCAACGATTACAGCCTCGAGTCTTCTTGGGTTTGACGCTATAAGCTTGGCACACCTGTATTTGGGGAATTTCTCACATTCTTCCCTGCAGATCCTCTCAAGCTCTGTCAGGTTTAATGGAGAGTGTTGCTGCACAGCTATTTTCAGATCTCTCCAGAGATGTTCGATCGGGTTCAAGTCCAGGCTCTGGCTGGGTCTCAAGGACCTTCAGAGACTTGTCCCGAAGCCACTCCTGCATTGTCTTGGCTCTGTTCTTAGGATCGTTGTCCTGTTGGAAGGTGAAACGTCGCCCCAGTCTGAGGTCCTGAGCAGGTTTTCACCAAGGCTCTCTGTACTTTGCTTCGTTCATCTTTCCCTCTCCTGGTCCCTGATGCTGAAAAACATCCCCACAGCATGATGCTGCCACCACCATGCTTCACGGAAGGTATGGTGCCAGGTTTCTTCCAGACCTGACTCTTGGCATTCAGGCCAAAGAGTTCAATCTTGGTTTCATTAGACCAGAGAATCTCGTTTCTCATGGTCAGAGTCCTTTAAGTTCCTTTTGGCAAACTCCAAGTGGGCTGTCATGAGCCTTTTGCTGAGGAGTGGCTTCCATCTGGCCACTCTACTATAAAGGCCTGATTGATGGAGTGCTGCAGAGCTGGTTTTCCTTCTAGAAGGTTCTCCTATCTCCACAGAGGAACTCTGGAGCTCTGACTAAGGCCCTTCTCCCCCGATTGCTCAGTTTGGCCGGGCGTCCAGCTCTAGGAAGACTCTTGGTGGTTTCAAACTTCTTCAATTTAAGAAATATGAACCTTCAATGCTGCAGAATGTTTTTGCTACACTTACCCAGATCTGTGCTTTAACACAATCCTGTCTCAGAGCTCTACGGACATTCCTTCCACCTCGTGGCTTGGTTTTTGCTTGGACATGCACTGTCAACTGTGGGACCTTTATATAGACAGGTGTGTGTACCTTTCCAAATAATTTCCAATCAATAGAATTTACCACAGGTGGACTCCAATAAAGTTGTAGAAACATCTCAAGGATGATCAATGGAAAGAGGAAGCACCTGAGCTCAATTTAGTCTCATAGCAAAGGGTCTGAATACTTATATAAATAAGGTATCTGTTTTTTTATTTGTTATACATTTCTAAAAACCTGTTTTCGCTTTGTCATTCTGGGGTATTGTGTGTACAACAATCTATTTTAGAATAAGGCTGTAACATAACAAAATGTGGAAAAAGTCAAGAGGTCTGAATACATTCCGGATGCACTGTACATATGAAATGAGTACAACCGTATTGAAACATTATTAACGTGACCAGTAATTCAGTACATAGGGCAGCAGCCTCTAAGGTGCAGGGTTGAGTTACCGGGTGGTAGCCGACTAGTGATAGTGACTAAGTTCAGGGCAGGGCACTGGGTGGCCGGCTAGTGAGTTAATGAGGGATACAAAGTATATTGAAAGCAGGTGCTTCCACACAGGTGTGGTTCTTGAGTTAAGTATTTAACATCCCATCACACTTAGGGTCATGTATAAAAATGCTGGGCAGGCCATTATTTTGGCTACCATGTATATGCCGAAATAGGATGACAATGCCCCCATCCACAGAGCGTGAGTAGTCACTGAATGGGTCATTGAGCATACAAATTATGTAAGCCATATGCAATAGCTGTCTCAGTCACCAGATCTCAACCCAATTGAACGCTTATGGGATATTCTGGAGACAGATTTTTCCAGCACCATCGTCAAAACACCAAATATTTAGGAATTTCTCATTGAAGAATTGTGTTGCATCCATTCGATAGTGTTCCAGACACGTGTATAATCTATACCATGATTCATTGACGCTTTTCTGGCTCATGGTGGGCCAACACACTATTAAGACACTTTATGTTGGTGTTTCCTTTCTTCTGGCAGTTAGTGCCTGTACATACATCGGTATGAATGTTGATATGAAGCTAATAGATAAACAGTTGAGCAATGAGAACAGAGCAGTTGAGCAGTTGAGCAATGAGTTCCTGAGAACTCAGAATGAACTCAGAATGCTATGTCCCGTGTCGTCTGGAAAACCTATAGCCTATACCTCAGACCTTTTTTTTAGGTTAGATGCGTGTATGCATTAAGCAGGTTGTAAGCAAAGATATGAGTATATGACATCTGGGTTGTCGTCTTGGCATCCGCGGCCAAGTCCTCAGACTTGGAAGTGGAGTATCTGGGGTCGAGATTTGGCAGAGGCAATGAGTGACCAACAACACGCAAGATTGGGTTATGGGTTCTGAAATTGTTCACAACTAAACCCTAATTTTAAGTGTACGAACATAGCTAGTATAGTAAACCTAGAAAGTAAAATGTTTTTCAAGATAATTGTGTGTAGGAGATCCCCCTTTAGGGACCCTTGTTATTATCTTGTGTAGTTAGCTGGTCTTGAAAGTTTTATGTTTGATGGGTAGCTAATAGTATACTTTGGTATTAACACTACTACACCTTTCCCTTAGAACTTCCAGACCCAGTTGGGCTGAAGGTGGACTCAGTAACCATCTCATCAGCCAATGTGAGCTGGAGCCAGCCTCATGGAATGGACCAAACCCAACACCGATACCTGATATCTTACCAGGGCACAGAGAAGGAGCGATGGATTTCTACTCGATATCATAGTATTGTTCTCTCTGACCTCCAACCTGCCACTGAGTACTCAGTCACTGTCTGCACTGAGTTGGAAAATGGGGAACAAAGTCAACTTGTGTCAACAACCTTCACCACAAGTACAGTCTAAACTTAGAAAAACACTTATTTTTCATGTTATTTCTAAACAGATCACTGTTGTTAAATTCAAATGATTTCTCAATGTATTTCATTTCAAATCTTTTAGGAGTCCCATCACCTGAAGACTTGATGGTAGTCCAGTTGCAACCTATTTCACTCTCTGTCAAGTGGACAAAGGCTCCTGGACTGGACCAAACTCCTCAGCGTTTCCTCGTATCCTACAGCAGCCCAGGAACAGAGCACCGGACAGCACATACTGAAGACTGCCATACGACACTCTCTGACCTGCAACCTGGTACTGAGTACACTATCAGTGTCTCAACTGTGCTGAACAATGGGGAAGAGAGTGAACTTGTTTCTAAAACCATCTGCACAAGTAAGACGTTGTGATGTTTGACTCTAAATTTGTCGACATTTTCAGACCTCAGAAGTTGTCTGATGTTGAGATGAGTCCACTTCTCACACCACCTGTTGTGTAAAAAGAAGACAATTGTCACCTAATGATTAAAATTAGACATTTTATTGAGGCAGGGGTGCAGCAGGTAAAATGTGGCGTGGGAAGTCATAATGGCTCATCTCGACAATAGACCACTTGAAGATATTTGATTTTAGAGTAAACTGTTACTTCGCCTGATCCCAGACTAACTTTCAAGTAATCAGTCTTTTTTTTAGACGTAGAGGTCACATTATTTTCTTGACTTTTCCACATTTTGTTGTGTTACAAAGTTCAAATGGATTCCATTTTCTTTTTTTTGTCAACAATCTACACTAAATACTCTGTCAAACATGAAGAAAAATCATAACATATGTACCAAAAAACAAAATAAAACATCTTGATTAGATAAGTATTCAACCCCCTGATTCAATCCATGTTAGACTCACTATAGACAGCGATTACAGTAGATTTGGCCTTCTGTTTTAGGTTATTGTCCTACTGAAAGGTGAATTCATCTCCCAGGTTCTGGGGGAAAGCAGACTGAACCAGGTTTTCCTTTAGGATTTTGTCTGTGCTTAGCTCTATTTTTTTTTTATCCTGAAAACCTCCCCAGTCCTTAGTGATTACAAGCATAACCATAACATGTGCAACCACCACTATGCTTGAAAATATGGAGAGTGGTACTCAGTAATGTGTTGTGTTGGATTTTCCCCGAACATAACACTTTGTATTCAAGACAAAAAGTGAATTGCTTTGCAACATTTTTTGCAGTATTACTTTAGTGGCATGTTGCAAACAGGATGCATATTTTGGAATTTTTGCATTCTGTACAGGCTTCCTTCTTTTCACTCTGTCAATTAGGTCAGTATTGTGGAGTAACTACAATTTTGCGGATCCATCCTCAGTTTTCTCCAATCACAGCCATTCAACTCTGTTTTAAAGTCACTATTGGCCTCACGGTGAAATTGCTGAGCAGTTTCCTTCCTCTCCGGCAAATGAGTTAGGAAGGACGCCTGTATCTTTGTAGTGACTGGGTGTATTGATACACCATCCAAAGTGTAATTAATAATCTTACCATGCTCAAAGGGATATATATTTATTTTACCCATCTACCAATAGGCCAATTGGAAAATGTTTTTTTGTGTTTGAATCTGTTTGAAATTCACTGCTCAACTAAGGGGACCTGACATATAATTGTATGTGTGGGTACAGAGATGAGGCAGACATTCAAAAAATAATGTTAAACACTGTTATTGCACACAGAGGGAGTCCATGCAACTTATGTGACTTGTTGAGCACAGTTTTACTCCTGAACTTATTTTGGCTTGCCATAACAAAGGGGTTGAATACTTAAGACATTTAATATTTTCATTTAATAAAAATAAAAAAAAAATATGAAAACATAATTCCACTTTAACATTATAGGCTATTGTGTGTAGGCCAGTGACAAAACATCTCAATTTAATCAATTTAAACAACTGTAACAGCTGTAACAACAAAATGTGGAAAAAGTCTAGGGATGTGAATACTTTCTGAAGGCACTGTAACTTCCCATGTAGCAGTAGTAGCTATCCGAGCTGGTGTAACAATCCCACCATTGTGCTGAACAATACAACAGTCAACCTGTTTCTACAACCATCTGCACAAGTATTTATAGTATCCTGGGGTTCAAGTAAGACCTCATCAAACCTTCCCACTGGGAACAAACTGGTTGACTCAATGATATTTCCAGATAATTTCAACAAAAGCATTTCTATCTGACGACAACGCAAATCACATGGAAAAACTTTTGCAACAATTCAATACACTCATTTCTGGAATTTCTGAAAATACAATGACATGGCTTAATTGATTTTGACAATTAAAAAAATACACATTCATGACCGAAGTTATTGGCACCGTTGATAAAGATGAGCAAAAAAGACTGTAATATAAATGCTAAGCTATATTGCACTATACATTTAAATAATGATCTTGCTCGGAGAACCCCTGTTTTCAGTACTCCAGCAAGAGTAGGCCCTTGCGAGGATAACAACACAGCCTTTTTCTAAAATGATTTATGAGATTGAAAAACACATTGGAAGGGGTCTCAGACCATTCCTCCATACAGAATCTCAATTGTATTAGTATAAAATATTTTTTTTGCATATAATGTACCTCAGTATTTTGCTCATCTTTATCAAGGGTGCCAATAATGAAGGACCTGACGATACACACATTTTAAAACTTGTCTAGGATAATACAAGGTCAATTAATGATTTACATTGTAGTCCCTTAAAGTGCATGGGGCAATACATTATAATGACATGAAAAAAGTTATGTGGTTGAGTCCTGGTTAGCATAGGTGGATTGGCCAACTAGCAATTTTGGCAAATGCAATGTGCAGGTTTTTATTTTCTTTAATATTACCAATCCGACTGACTGTTTGACTTTGTCTTTCAATATCCTAAGCATTTACAAAGACTTATCCCTGCCGTTATTCTACGTACATCTCCTTAATCACACCAACACTGACAACACTTTTTTAATGTAGTTCTCCCAGCTCCAGACCAGCTGACTGTTGACTCAGTGGAATCCACATCAGCTGCTGTTAGCTGGAACCAGCCACCAGGATTGGACCAAACCCAACATCATTACCAGATCTCCTACCGCTGTCCAGGGATAAAACCACACATCACTACCACATCTTCACCCAGCATCACTCTCTGTGACCTGAAACCTGCTACTGAATACTCAGTCACTGTCTGCACTGTGCTGGAAAATGGGGAACAAAGTCCAGCCATGTCAACAACCTTCACCACAAGTAAGTACTAACCTTTTGAATCATACCTGTTTTATGCAAGTTCTAAGCAGACCTGGGTTCAAATAATATTAGTAATAATTCAAATACTTAAGCTGGGCTTTATTGAGCTTGCCTGGTGTAATGGAACCGATAAAATAGTTGCCCGCCCATTTGGCAGGCTAAAGCAAATGCTAAAAGTATTTGTCACTGTCTGTTTCAAAGCCAATCACTCTGTTTTACTGTACGGTCAGGTCCAAAATTATTGGCACCCTTTATAAAGATGAGCAAAATAAAGTATACAATTATATATATATATATATACTGGGCTATATAGTCTGCTAAACAAATTATTTAAAAAAAACGATATTACTTCATACAATTACTCAGCAAATATTTGTTTATTTTCATAAAGTTAAGGGTCAAAATTATTGTTACCCCTATTTTCAATAACTTTAAATACCTCACGAGAATAATAGCACTGATCCTTTTTCTAAAATGTTTTATGAGATTGAAAAACACATTGGGAGGGATCTTAGACTGTTCCTCCATACAGAATCTTTCCTTATCCTTGGTCTCCTTCATCTGTGCTTATGGACTGCCCTCTTCAATTCAAACCACAGGTTTTCAATGGCACTTAAGTTTGGAGACTGAGATGGTCATTACAAAATCTTGATTTTTGTGGCCAATTAACCATTTCTTTGTGTATTCTGATGTGTGCTTGGGGTTATTGTCTTGCTGAAAGATCTATTTGCGGCCAAGGTAGGCCTACTGGGCAAAGTTCATGATGCTATTGACCTTAACAAGGACCCTAGAACCAGCGGAAGCAGGATAGCCCCATAACATAAAAGATCCACCACCATATTTTACAGTAGGTATGGGGGTTCTTTTCTGCAAATGCATCTTTCATTTGACGCAAAACCCACCCCTCGTGTGTGCGTGTGGCCAAAGAGCCCTATTTTCATGTCATCTGACCATAGCACCAGTTCCATTCCAAGTGCCAATGCCATTTAACAATCTCCAGGCGTTTATGTTGGTTGGTGCTCTCAAAAAGGCTTTTTCTGGAAATCCTTCCGAAAAACCTATTGGCATGGCGGTGGCGTCCAATGCTAGAGTTGGAGACTTGGTGAGCCCAAGATGCGACCAAGTTCTGTTATTCTCCAACTGTGGCCTTTTGACTTTTCATTACCGCCCTGAACCATCTTCCTCACTGTGTGTGGGGAAAATATACACTACCAGTGGTAGAGTACAGTTCCTGAAACTGAGAGTAGTTAAGAAAATAGAACGTTAATGCATATGTAATATGTTTTTATTTTTATTTATAATAGTCTTTAGTGGTTACCCCTTTTTTTTTTACTAAATATTTTACTTGATAAACAACATCTCTTTCTAAATAATATAATATCAAACTTTTTTAGCATACAATATAGCTCTGTATTTGTATTTATTATATACAGTATTTTTTTGCTGATCTTTATCAAGGGTGCAAATAATTTTGGACCTGACTGTATTTTCAAATGCTTTCGTAAAAAACATTTTGTTTCAAATGTGTTTTAGAGGTCCAAGCACCAGGTGACTTGAAGGTAGACCAGCTGAAACCTACCTCCCTCACCATTAGTTGGAGTAAGGCTCACGGAATGGAGAAAACCCCACATCACTTCATCATCAGGGTAGCCAGAAGCCTAGAAGGATCCAAAATCCAAACATAAGAGTTCTCAACCTCTGAACTGTCCCGTAAAATTGTGTAATTCTCTTGGGAAAAAAATTACTTTCTACAATTTAGACCTTAAGAAATCCTCTCTTATAGAGAAGTAAATGAGTTTGGTGTTTTTTGTATTCAATTTCAAAAGTTAAAGGGATACTTCGTGATTTGGGGATTTTCCTACTTACCCAGAGTCAGATAAAAATGGTTTCCATTAGATCGTCTCTGCATGAAGTTGAAGGTAGCATATTTTTAGCTTAGCACATTTGATGGAAGTCTCCAGGAACTTCTTGCCAGCTCCAAACGCTGGGAAATAGACTGTATAACTACTCCAAACCTTTGGCTTCTCCAAATAACAAGTGTGATTTTCTTGCAGCCAAATAGCCGAGCCCCAAGAAGAGTACCTTGAATACTGCCACAGAAAATGTTCTGACCTGCAACCTGGTACTGAATACACTGTCAGTGTCTCAACTATGCTGGCCAATGGGGAACAGAGTGAACCAGTCTCTACAACCATCTGTACAAGTAAGAGATCTCTTGTTCTTTCAGGAAAATACAAAATAAAACATCATGATTTTCCATTTGGCTGTTGTTGATTCACCAGGATGAGTGCATATTTTACTTATTATAGGCCACTATCTAAGATGCTGCCTCGCCTCGAGTTACTATAAAACATTGTAGTTTCTCCTTTTTCTAGTGTTATTCCTTATTGTTTCATAACTGCTGAAGTTGATATCATGTGTATATAGTATTGTTTAAAAAAAAGTATTTTATTTCACTTAGTCCTGCATTATCGGAGCTCAGAGCTTAAGAATTTCATTGTACCCAGGAATTACACCTTGACACATACAGTGTGGGGTAAGGCAGCCGACGACCTTAGAGTGTTCCACTTCTTTCAGCAAAAAAGCACAAAACAAGAAACTGCAGTTGACTAAGGAATAAAAACACTGGATATTTGAAAAAACATTGCCTGGTCTGATGAATCCCGGTTCCTGCTGTTTCACGCTAATGGGAGGACTAGGGTACGGAGAAACCCACATGAATACATGCATTCATCATGCCACATGTCAACATTACAGGCTGGTGGTGGTGGTTTGATGGTGAGGGCTGTGTTTTCATAACACACATTGGGCCCCTTGATAAAAGTAGATGTTTGAATGCCACAGGATATCTGAACATCATTGACAATCAGGTACATCCCTTCATGGCAGCAGTCGATCGATCTGCCAATAGTTTTTTCATCAGGATAATGCCCCATGACACAAGGCTAGGATTGTCCAGGAATGGTTCCACGAACATTACAGTGAATTCGGCTTACTAGTGGCCTGCCCAGTCACCAGATCTCAATTGATTTGAGCATCTGTGGGATGAGATGGATCAAGCTATTCTTAGTAGAGGTCCACTACCAGCCAACTTGACAGAACTGTGGGAAGCATTGGAGTCAACATGGGCCAGCATCCCTGTGGAACGCTTTCGAAACCTTGTAGAGTCCATGTCCTGACAAATTGAGGCTGTTCTGAGGGCAAAAGGGGGTGTAACTCAATATTAGGAAGGTGTTTTTAATGTTTTTTATACTTCTACCCAACGCCTTTTATGAAGGTTTTTGATTATGAAAAAGAAAACAACACAATTGAAAACCTTTGAATATGGCTTCAGGTAGAAGTAAATGAATCCACAAACATAATTTTTCACATGTTAAATTTAAATGACCGTGTTATCATGAATTTGATTATATACTTTTGAGTCCCATTAAAAAACAGCAAGGAACATGATAGGAAGTCATTACCTACAATGACTGCAGTAATTTAAAGGTAGACTCAGCGATGCACGAAGTGGTTTAACTTGGGTCAAACGTTTTGGGTAGCCTTTCACAAGCTTCCCACAATAAGTTGGGTGAATTTTGGCCCATTCCTCCTTACAAAGCTGGTGTAACTGAGTCAGGTTTTTAGGTCTCCTTGCTCTCACACGTTTTTTCAGTTCTGCCCACACATTTTCCTTGGGATTGAGGTTAGGGCTTTGTGATGTTCACTCCAATACCTTGACTTTGTTGCCCTTAAGCATTTTTGCCACAACTTTGGAAGTATGCTTGGGGTCATTGTCCATTTGGAAGACCCATTTGCGACCAAGATTTAACTTCCTAACTGATGTCTTGAGATGTTGCTTCATTATAGCCACAATTTTCCCCCCTCATGATGCCATCTATTTTGTGAAGTGCACCAGTCCCTCCTGCAGCAAAGCACCCCCACAACATGATGCTGCCACCCCTGTGCTTCACGTCTGGAATGTGTTCTTCGGCTTGCAAGCCTCCCCCATTTCCCTCCAAACGTAACGATGGTCATTATGGCCAAACGATCTTGCGATCTTTGTCCCCATGTGCAGTTGCAAACCGTACTCATGTCCATTTGTATATTTAATGACCTGTTCCTTGGTTCATTCTATAAATAGAATGCCTTTTTGTTAATGTCAAATATTTATTTATTTCACAAAATGTTTACATTCATGTTATGTTCAACTTCACAACTATTACTGAGCGATGAACCAAAATGTTTGACATTTTTAAAACAACTAAATGACCCACATCTCTTAAATTAATTAAATTCCATTTTGTAAAAAACAAAATGAGCTCAATGCATAGTTTCTCTAGAGAAATCAGATCAAGCCCAAACTGTGCAATGTCGTAGGGAGTTGTAGTTTCCAAAAGGCCAATATTCTACATAGGTTAGCGCAGAAAACGTGGTAATTAACTATAATGACCATTCCATTGTGCGCCTACTTGTTTGGTTGTGTGGGCAAGACAACGAGACGGAAAGAAGAGACAGAAGAAAGTGCAATCGAGAGGGATAGAGAGCAGTTGCTTCAAGGTATCTGAAAATACATGATCTAAGTGATTGATAGTTGGTATTCAGTAGTCATAAAAGTATGCCTCATTTTCTTAGAACTACTAAAATAGTGATTTTGTCAAACAGCATAGGCAACAGCTCTATAGACATGAGATGATGACTTAGAATAAAATATTAAACTAATCAAATAAGTATGGGACAAATGCCAAAGTCTGTACATTACCTTGGAGTTAATAGACAATGTAGCGGGAGGAGGTGGAAGTCCCTTTGCTGAGATAATTTTTCCAAAGTTAGGTACAGAACGGAGGCATTTATCGCTTATACCACAGTTCCAAAAGAAAATAATGCTAAAGCACACATTTACCGGTATAAATAATATTTTTCTGTTTATTTTAATCTTTATAAGCAAATTCATACTTTGGTTTCTAGAGACGCGACCCAGTCGTTTGTTCGACTACTTAGATATTTATGGACACGACCCAGTTCTTCGGTCTATATGTTCCGTTTTTCCTTGCTTTGCTGACTAGCTACACCTCACACTGTCATGACCTGTGCATCCAGAATGGACGTTTTTCCTTGCTTTGCTGACTAGCTACAGCTCACACTGTCATGACCTGTGCATCCAGAATGGACGTTTTTCCTTGCTTTGCTGACTAGCTACAGCTCACACTGTCATGACCTGTGCATCCAGAATGGACGTTTTTCCTTGCTTTGCTGACTAGCTACAGCTCACACTGTCATGACCTGTGCATCCAGAATGGACGTTTTTCCTTGCTTTGCTGACTAGCTACAGCTCACACTGTCATGACCTGTGCATCCAGAATGGACGTTTTTCCTTGCTTTGCTGACTAGCTACAGCTCACACTGTCATGACCTGTGCATCCAGAATGGACGTTTTTCCTTGCTTTGCTGACTAGCTACAGCTCACACTGTCATGACCTGTGCATCCAGAATGGACGTTTTTCCTTGCTTTGCTGACTAGCTACAGCTCACACTGTCATGACCTGTGCATCCAGAATGGACGTTTTTCCTTGCTTTGCTGACTAGCTACAGCTCACACTGTCATGACCTGTGCATCCAGAATGGACGTTTTTCCTTGCTTTGCTGACAGCTCACACTGTCATGACCTGTGCATCCAGAATGGACGTTTTTCCTTGCTTTGCTGACTAGCTACAGCTCACACTGTCATGACCTGTGCATCCAGAATGGACGTTTTTCCTTGCTTTGCTGACTAGCTACAGCTCACACTGTCATGACCTGTGCATCCAGAATGGACGTTTTTCCTTGCTTTGCTGACTAGCCAGCTCACACTGTCATGACCTGTGCATCCAGAATGGACGTTTTTCCTTGCTTTGCTGACTAGCTACAGCTCACACTGTCATGACCTGTGCATCCAGAATGGACGTTTTCCTTGCTTTGCTGACTAGCTACAGCTCACACTGTCATAACCTGTGCATCCAGAATGGACGTTTTTCCTTGCTTTGCTGACTAGCTACAGCTCACACTGTCATGACCTGTGCATCCAGAATGGACGTTTTTCCTTGCTTTGCTGACTAGCTACAGCTCACACTGTCATGACCTGTGCATCCAGAATGGACGTTTTTCCTTGCTTTGCTGACTAGCTACAGCTCACACTGTCATGACCTGTGCATCCAGAATGGACGTTTTTCCTTGCTTTGCTGACTAGCTACAGCTCACACTGTCATGACCTGTGCATCCAGAATGGACGTTTTTCCTTGCTTTGCTGACTAGCTACAGCTCACACTGTCATGACCTGTGCATCCAGAATGGACGTTTTTCCTTGCTTTGCTGACTAGCTACAGCTCACACTGTCATGAACTGTGCATCCAGAATAACTGTTGAGAATGGACGTTTTTTCTTGTTGAACCTGCGTTTACAATGTATCCAACTTCGTTTTGTGTGGTTGTTTGGTTTAGCTTTCTGTACCTTTTGTAGCAAGTATGGTCTGCATGTGTAGGCACATTGCATCATGATTTCAAGCTGTCCGGATATCTTTTCCAACTGTCCTGGTTTTAATGCCCATTCTAGAATGCCCTTCTAGCCAATCAGAAACGAATATTCAACAAGTGTAATATATGCAACTGAAATATTTTATTAAAGTAATGTGAATAAATGATGAGATAAGTGATAAGCAGTAATGGGCAGTCACTACCATCATGGGACTTTTATTAATTGTTTTATGTGTTACAGCATTCAACTCGCATAATGCATAGTGCATTTATAATTTAAAAAAATGATCAAAAACCAAGTTTAAAAAAAATAATCGAACCAACCTCAAAAAGCTCTAAGCACTAGTCACAAAAAACAAGTTTTCCCATCGAGGTCGAATTACAAGAAATTACTATAGTGACTAAGGTTGACAGTAACAGGGTTGACAATTTCATATTTAATCTGCCATAAATCCCTTTGTGACAGGGGGAATGGAAACTTTTTGTGTGCAATTAGGGAGGGGCAATTGAATGCAATAGGTTTTAACAAGTTCATATATCTTTGGTTAACAAGGTTGACATGTTACCCTCAAACCACTCAGTTTTCCATCACAAAACACCAGAAAATGCCCCAAAAGAGTAGAAACAACTCACCTGTTTATACACTTTGATTTGACTATTAATATTCAATGTTTTCTTAATTTTTTTTTACAAAAATTCATTGTTTTAGCATAACAGGTTTACATGAGTTCAGTTCACGTTACAGGATTGACTTTGAACCAGGCAATAAATCAGCAAGGTAGCTAACTTGATTCTTCTTGCATGTACTATCACAGTGGCTGCCGATCCGACTTTACTGGACCCCTCTTTGCCAGCAGTTAAAGGTCTTACAGTCTCTGCTCTACTCAGAGAACAGGCTACTCTGGTGAATGGTACTCGTTTAATAAAGTTAGATCAAAGCTGAATCAAGATCTGCAAGATCACAAAATGATAGTATCCTAGATAAAATAAACAAATATAATAGCACGCTATTGTAAGACAAGAAAAAAACACCACCTAATTTCTTAACTGGTTGTCTCAACTTTGGATGACTGATTGGATTTGCAAAAAGTCAGTAATTTTGTATTTTTTTCACCCAACATTTAACCGAAATTCAATGGCATGGTGACACTTGGTTGATTTCACATTGAATTGTAGTTAGTTGACAACTCAACCAAATGTAAATCAAAACTAGATATTGAACTGAAGTCTGTATAGATGTCAGACATCTTTTTTTCCCTTACTAGTGTGGAGGGGGGCTACAAACATTTGTGTAAAGTAGAGCTAAAGAAAAACATGCAGAACATGTGCTACTGAGGTGAAAAAGCATAGGATTTGTGTAAACTTTGTCAAGAGTGTTTCATTCCACCATTTCTTTGTCTTGGCGCTATTCCTTTCAAATCCAAATCACATTGAGAATGACTGTCATTTAAACCAAAACTGATCCATCACCTTAACTATTACTGCCCCCATTGGATGAAGTGACATCCCAAAAAACACCTACATAACTGTACAACTCAAGCCTTGCATGCTTTCTGTTCTTAACACAAACATTTTAATTGAAACTAAATATAAATATCTTGATACAACTAAAATTTAATTGAATAAACTAGCAAATCAGGTCTGAAAATTAACTTCAACTAAACAGAATTTTTAATAAGAATCTAAACACAACTATAATAACCTTACGTAGGAAATTCCAAAATAGGGATTTTCAGAGAACAAATCATTTATTTAAATGAAAACACATGGCTATTGACATTTTTAACATGATTTAGTTTAGATGTTCAGTATGTGATCCAACTGTTAAATTTAGTTCTTAAAATGTACACGCACAATGTCTGGGGGAAATAAAAAGGCACTCTATTTGTGGAATGACACTCTTACTATCAGCTCTGGGATTCAAACAATCTCAGATAAACTATATGTGCACTGTGATTAACTTTTTAAGGGGATTTCTACTTTAGGAAAAATCTGGGGCATTAACAGTGAATGGGATCTCAGCAAACGTCAGTAAAATTGCCTTTAAAAGTGTATCACTGTGTGCATGTCATTAATCTGCGTTGGAGTGAATCCTGGCCTCAACCTCAGTGGTAAACTCTGGACTTTTCTTTTGTTTCCTTTGTTTTTGCAGAGCTCAGTCTGGAAATGTATATGCAGAAAGTTGGACTGAAACAGTATTTCACACAGAAACTGTCGTTGAATACCATGCTAGCAGTCGATGGCCAGATGTTGGAGGACAACCATGCTCCAACTCTACAGTCCCTACCAATGTGTTTTCTGAAAGAACTGATGAGGGTGAATGTGTCAGCAAGGGATGTGCAGTCTGATGATAAAGATCTTATGAACCCTCTAGACCTCATAACAGCCCTGTTTCTGTGTTCAGAGAGTTTCCTGCAGCAGGATATTGCCCTGAAAATGTCCATGTGTCAGTTTGCTGTTCCTCTTCTGCTGCCAAACTGTGACACAGAACAAAGCACTTTGATGCTGTGGGCCATGAGGGACATAGTGAACAAGTACAGGCCTCATTCAATGAAAGACCAGAAAGGGTATGTTGAGAAAAGTATTGTGCTCACTGACCTCCCTATGGTGTCATTTGTTAGACTGGGAAACAGCACATTATCGAAGTCTCAGCTTCTGAATGATGTTCTAAGCTGTTCTCAGCAGAATTACAACACCTTTGTTCACAGTAACATGCCAGCTGGCAACATTCCAAGAACTATTTCTGATGGGTTAGTGGAAATCAGCTGGTACCTGCCCAGTGGCAACCCAAACATTGACGTCTTCACCGAACCTGTGGCTGTAGCTAATCTTCGTGGTGATATCCAGGATTTTCAGACCCAGTTCTCTTTCCTCTGCGAGACGTCAGCAGCAGTGTTTGTGTTCTGTGATGATTTGGGCTCTGACAGCAGTATTCTGAACCTCCAGAAGATGAAAGATCGACTGTTCATTGTCTGCAACTCTGAGGCTAAGAGCTATGATGCAGCAACATTTGAGAAACACTCTGGTGGTATAATAAGGAAAGACAGGCAAATGAACAACGCACAGCTTGTGAAGAAGCTCCGGTCTACAGTCACAGACGTCATGAAGGCAAACCCACACAAAACTAAAGTGGAGGAAATGCGTGTTGTTGCGCATGAGTTGGGTATCCCTGTGGATGAAGATGATGAAATCTGTCTGAAAGCCAAGAAAAATGCAGCTTTAATTACAGATCAAATCTCTTGCATACCAAGCTATAAGGACAGCCAGCTACCGTTACAGGGAGAGACATGGAAAAGTCTGACTGCACTGGAGAAAGAGGAGGTGAAACTGAAAAAAGCAGGTGATAAGGACATTGAAATTTACAAGAGTGAACTCAAGCAAGAGAAATATGAACTCAGGAAGAAGCAGCTGTCTCATGGCATTAGTGACAGTATGAAACATTTTATGGAAGGTTTGAGGACTTCCAAAGAAGAGCGCTCCTATTTCCTAAAGTGGATGAAGCTCAATCTGGACAACCTATCAAGGACACGTCTGTCCGCTCTCAGAGAAAAATATAAAGAGCTGTGTCAAAGTACCCCAGGCAAGAAAGACCTCATTGCCGATTTAGACAAACAGATCTCAAACAGTTCCTTAGGAACCGAACATTTTTTAAGAGAAGTTGGACAGATGTACGAGGCAACCATGTCCTCTGAAAGCAGTGAGACTCCACAGCAATTTCAAGGACTGCCAGGAATCTGTGCCCAGTTAATGTTGGATGGGTTTCCACTGGAGTTGATGGATGGTGATGCATCAAACATCCCAATGAAGTGGATATCAGATGTTCTGCAGGAGCTCCACTTTTTGACTATGTCAAACAGTAAGATCCGGGTGGTTTCTGTTTTAGGGGTCCAAAGCTCTGGAAAGTCCACGCTTCTTAACACCATGTTTGGAGTCCAGTTTTCCGTCAGCAGTGGAAGATGCACCAGAGGGGCCTTCATGCAGCTTATCAAAATCAAAGAGGAATTACGGGATGAACTAAAATGTGACTTCATCATGGTCATTGACACAGTGGGGCTAAAGGGACTTCAATCTACCCACCTTACTGACAATTATCAGCATGATAATGAACTAGCCACACTTTTGGTAGGACTGAGTGACATCTCTATTGTGAATATTGCTATGGAGAACACCACAGATATGAAAGACACCCTGCAGATTGTAGCCCATGCCTTCCTCAGGATGAAAGAAGTAGGGAAAAAGCCCAGTTGTCAGTTTGTGCACCAGAATGTTGCAGATATATCTGCTCATGACAAAAACCTCAGGGACAGGAATTGTTTTCTTGAGCAGCTGAATGAGATGACAGCTGTTGCAAGCAGGTTGGAAAATGCAGGGGATGACACTAAATTCACTGACATCATAGACTACAAACCCGAGGACAACTGTTACATCCCAGGTCTCTGGCATGGCAGTCCACCTATGGCGCCTGTCGATAAAGGTTACAGTGAAGCTGTAGCCAATTTCAAAAGGATGTTAATTTATTCATTAAAAAAGGAGACCCCTTCAGCGCAAACCATCCCTGAATTCCTTGAGTGGATCAGAAGTTTATGGGAGTCTGTAAAGTATGAGAATTTCATCTTTAGTTTTCGTAACAGTATTGTGGCTGAGGCATATACCAAGCTGTGTGTGGAGTTTAATAGATGGGACTGGGCTTTCCAAAAACATATGCACAGCTGGCTGATGAAAGCGGAACGCAGAATTGCAAACTATGGCTTAATTACGTCTCAACAGGAGTCTGGCCTGGATGACCTCTTAAGTAGTCTGAAAACTGAGGCCAGCAATGAGCTACAAAGAGAAGGAAAAACATTTATTGACAATATGACTTCCTATTACAAAGGAGAAGAGAGGAATGTGTGTCTTGTGGAGAAGTATAAGGAAGAATTTAGTATTAATGCAGAGATTTGCAGGAGAGAGACAGACAGAGCTGTAAATAACAAACTAGAAGCTGCAGTGGACCTAAAAAAAGGCACCTACCAGTTAGGCAACATTAAGAAAAACAACAGGGATACTCTTGCCAAGAAAGTATCTGACCTTGTTAAGGAATTTAGTGGAGATGAAAATCCAATGAATGACAAACAACTGGAGAAAGAATTTGATAATATGTGGGACAAAACAATAAAGGAGCTCACATTCAAAGGTCTAAAGCCTCAAAATGTTTCACAAGATATCTACAGTGACCTTGAGAAACACTTGGGAACGCAAAGTAGGGCGGTCAAAGATATTTTGGATAATTCAAAATACCTGAAGGATTGTGGACTTGAGAAATTTAAAGTAAAAAATGAACACAGCATAGTGTACAAGATATTGAACAAGATTGAGTCAAAAGAGAGTTATATAAAAATGAAGTGTGAAATTCAAGACATGGCCGATAACATCATTAACCAGAGTGAGAGGTTTGTTGCGAACAAGGTCAAAGAAAAAACAGACTACAATAACACTTACATCCAGGCACTATTAGAATTGATTAAGAAGAACCTTCACATGAACAAAGAATTGCAAATCAGTGCTGAATTTGAAGCATCTCTTAAGATACACATCTGTGGGAATGCAACAAGAGAGTTCCAGAAAATGCATGATGCTTTCATCAAAGACAATGATCCCAGACAAAGCCTGACGAACCTAAAACAACAGTTCTTGGCTGACTTCAAGGACCTATTCTACAAGAGAGACCATTGTAAAAGGAAGGCTGAAGAGTTCACCAAACACTGCCTGGAACCTGCAGTAAAGGAGTACATCACCAAATCCCTTGGACCAGACATTTTGGATGAAATTCTTTCAAACTGTAGTGATGTTTTCAGCACAAGGAGTTCTTTCCAGTGTTCCATGCTAAAATGCTTACTATCTGGAAATTTCCAGACATTCGTGAAGTACACAGACTACTATGAGGGATTTGTATTTGAGTTCATTTTGAATAATACAGTTGAATACCTTTCAAAGAGAAGCAGGACAGCAAAGGACATCAGCATCATTACAAACATGGAGGTCCAACACTTGAAGACAATCAGTAGACAGATAAAAGAAGCTGTTGAAAAATCACTCCAAACTGACTCTGACAGACCAGATGAAGATGGTGAGGGTGATGTCAATTTTAATCTGTTTATTCAGGATTTACACTCAGAATTGTCTAGCATGCTGGTTATTCCTACTGATACAACAGGGATGACTTTAGAGAATTCCAAGACCAAAGAGTTTTCTGACATGCTATTATCATCTGTTGAAGAGATGGAGAGCCGTCTCCGTGATGAATTTCACAAAGATCAAGATATATTCAAGAAGTTGGACAGTCTACCTGACCCTCCTCAGGAAAAGCTTTTTAATAAATTGTTTGGTTGTGGGAGACAGTGTCCATTCTGCAAAGCTCCCTGTGATGTAGAGGGGGAGAGCCATATAAAGCACTCAGCTTTGATTCACCGACCTAAAGGACTTGGATGGTGTGAAAAAAGGGGAAAACTTACTACAGAGATATGCTCACAATCTGTTTTTTCCAAATGGATAAATGCATTGAAGTGTTTTCTTTTTCATGTTGAGATGACCTGGATCTTCCAGTCAGGCAATTCCCAGGCCACAAACTACTGGAAGTTCCTCTTTGTGAAGCACAATGAGGAGTATGCAAAGTTGCACAATGTCTTGCCAGCTTCTTTGCCAGGAGACTGGAGTTCCATCACTCATGAAGAAGCTTTGAAAAGATTGATGGAGATGTTTCGGAAAGACATTTAGGGAAGCACAAGTTACGTGCCATGCTGATCATAGGAAAGGAATCATGGTCTTGTTTGGCTCTGATATATGAGATTATCATAGGTACACTTCAACTGTGAGAGACGGAATCTAAAACAAAAATCCAGAAAATCACATCAAATGATTTTTAAGTAATTAATTTGCATTTTATTGCATGACAAAAGTATTTGATGCATCAGAAAAGCAGAACTTAATATTTGGTACAGAAACCTTTGTTTGCAATTACAGAGATCATATGTTTCCTGTAGTTCTTGACCAGGTTTGCACACACTGCAGCAGGGATTTTGGCCCACTCCTCCATACAGACCTTCTTCAGATCCTTCAGAATTCGGGGCTGTCGCTGGGCAATACGGACTTTCAGCTCCCTTCAAATATTTTCTATTGGGTTCAGGTCTGGAGACTGGCTAGGACACTCCAGGACCTTGAGATGCTTCTTACGGAGCCACTCCTTAGTTGCCCTGGCTGTGTGTTTCGGGTCGTTGTCATGCTGGAAGACCCAGCCACGACCCATCTTCAATGCTCTTACTGAGGGAAGGAGGTTGTTGGCCAAGATCTCGCGATACATGGCCCCATCCATCCCTGCCTCAATACGGTGCAGTCATCCTGTCCCCTTTGCAGAAAATCATCCCCAAAGAATGATGTTTCCACCTCCATGCTTCACTGTTGGGATGGTGTTCTTGGGGTTGTACTCATCCTTCTTCTTTCTCCAAACACGGCGAGTGGAGTTTAGTCTCCACTCGCCATTTTTGTCTCATTAGACCACATGACCTTCTCCCATTCCTCCTCTGGATCATCCAGATGGTCATTGGCAAACTTCAGACGGGCCTGGATATGCGCTGGCTTGAGCAGGGGGACCTGGCGTGCGCTGCAGGATTTTAACTAATGGTTTTCTTTGAGACTGGTCCATTTCTGCCCATTTGAGACTGTGGAGACTGTGGTCCCAGCTCTCTTCAGGTCATTGACCAGGTCCTGCCATGTAGTTCTGGGCTGATCCTTCACCTTCCTAATGATCATTGATGCCCCACATGGTGAGATCTTGCAAGGAGCCACAGACCGAGGGTGATTGACCGTCATCTCAAACTTCTTCCATTTTCTAACAATTGTGCCAACAGTTGTTGCCTTCTCACCAAGCTGCTTGCCTATTGTCCTGTAGCCCATCCCAGCCTTGTGCAGGGCTACAATTGTATCCCTGATGTCCTTACACAGCTCTCTGGTCTTGGCCATTGTGGCGAGGTTGGAGTCTGTTTGATTGTGTGGACAGGTGTCTTTCATACAGGTAACGAGTTCAAACAGGTAATGAGTGAAGAACAGGGGGGGGGCTTCTTAAATGAAAACTAACAGGTCTGTGAGAGCCGGAATTCTTACTGGTTGGTAGGTGATCAAATACTTATGTCATGCAATAAAATGCAAATTAATTACTTAAAAATCATACAATGTGATATTCCTGATTTTTGTTTTGGATTCCGTCTCTCACAGTTGAAGTTTACCTATGATAAAAATGACAGACCTCTACATGCTTTGTAAGTAGGAAAACCTGCAATATCGGCAGTGTTTCAAATACTTGTTCTCCCCACTGTATGTATATGTTTATAATTTAGCTACGGCATAAACAGTTTGAAAGAAGATTCATTTAAGTTTCCGTCCACAATCATGAAACAATACGAGACCCTGATGTTAACAGTGCAACCAACTCCCCTCTTGAGTAGAAGAGGTGCTTTAGGGAAGGAAAATGTACATTACTTCCGCTCACATCTTCAGGCTTTGAGGCCTGTTGTAAATCATGATACAATCTTGACGAAGAGCATTCATGTACAGAATTCCAGCACTGTAACTCCAAAGCATAGACATAGATAGGTATGTCATGAATGACTGGAAATGGTGAATGTCTTTGCTGCATACCAAACTATTGCCAGTGGTGTAGTAGTGCCTGGAGAAGTGGGTAACTCTAATTTTGCCAAACATTTTCCAAATGGCTCGGAAATGTGCCTTGTGTGAAAAAGTGTGTTTCCTATAGCTTTTTTAAAAATATATTTCCCTATAGTTTCAGGTTTTTCAGTTTAAAATATTTTTTATTAAACGACAAATTCCACAAAGTAGTGGAAAATTAGAGAGTGAACAAATGTGAATGATGATGAAGGCCAGTGATGAAGCTGCGACTTGCTGACGCCGGCCTGGCGTGTGAATTCAATGCGTCTGGATGGATGGCTGTATATTTGCATCTCCAAGGCAACCTCCAGGATGAGACATTCTCATGGAAATCCTGGGGTCACTGTCGCCAGGAGAGGTGTGATGACTGATAAACTTCAATGGACTAAATTCATGTTACTGTGTGAATTACATTTGAGTTTGGTTTGTTTCAAGAGCTGATAAAGAGCTGCACATTTTGACATGTCTTATTGCATTGTGTTTTCTGGTTGATGTATTTTAAAGTGACTGGATTGAAGTTGTACTAGTTATCAGGTACATACATCCCTGTTGGGTCAAAATTCAAACTGAGTTGATTAGAATAGAATCTGTGTGATCTGTTCCTGTCTTTAATATTTACTAGCAACATGCTAAGACATTTTATTTCAGGTTGTGGGTGCATTCCCACTTGAATTTGTATAAAAGGGAAGTGAATTCACTCATAATTTGAGGTAATTGCTACCAAGCTCCTGTGTATCAGACACACAGTTTTTCTCTTAGAGATTATTCTGAACTGAAGACAGTGTAACCATGTTAAGTCTCAGCCTATTGGTGATAGTCATTTAAGCTGTGTTAGTCTGTAATGTAACATGTATTTCAAGTACATTCATTGCTGGTGTCAACCATTTTGTGACTAATACATAATTTTAGTTGAATTGAATAAATGCATTCCTCGTTTTAGAGTAATTATTTGGTTGACTATAGGTCTATAATTTAGTAGGACTATTGATAGTTGACATGCTTGGGTACCAATTTGAGCTGCTTTCCTCTAAATTAATACCAGAACATTGGTTGCTAGAATTAGCTATGTGCAGTGGTGTGTATTCATGGCTGCTAGGCTTATCCAAAAAATTGACCAAGAAAAAAAAGATCTAAAATAATTAATCTGTCGTCTGTTTCATCATTTTCCTATGATTTGCAAGAGGCTGAACGTATGTCACCTGAGAAGGCATCAGAGCGAGCAAAAACAGTACCCCTCTGTCTCTGTATGTGTAGGCCATCTATCTAATGCTGTCTGGTCCAAAAGAGTATGACATTGTTGCCGCCCGTAGTATTGAATGCAAGGGAAGCCAGTGAGCATTTGGCCTCCCTTGATGAAAAAAATGTACATAAATAAATAGCCAATCAGCATTGAGCTAAACTAAGCGAGCTCACCTGTGAATGATCCTGGCGCACCAAAAAAAAAGTGTCAAGGGAAGCAAGTTTGGGTTTGGCATCACTTCAATCACATTACATCAAGAGCATACGTCATTGACAGAAACCACTTGAATTGTTGCATCTTGTTGTGTTATCCTCCAGGGGCAAGCTAGCTAGCTAAAATGGGCCTTTCCTAAATTAGCCATGGATGGAGATAGAGATTTGGACTTGTGGTTTGACTTAATTCTCTGTACTCGCCAATGATTAACAGAGATTCTGATCCAACCGTAAATTCATACATTGTTGTGCCCCTGGCCTGAGAGGATGGAAGTTCAATATGTAGCTAGATGTAGAAGTCCTAATGCTAACTAGCTAACATTGCCATTGAAAGCAAGTTAGGCCAGCGAGCAAGCATTTTAGCCAGGTAGCCTACGTCAACAAAAAATTACACAAACACACACACACAGGCAAATCAGTACCATGGACAGCCACATCATATTTAGCTTACATTGATTGGACTAAATGGTTTTTGGTATCTCTTAGTTGTCACTGTATTAGACTAAGCAGAGGTGATTTGATGACATTGTCAACAGTGTGCGCAACTGGTGAACTGAAGTCAGGTGCAGGAGAGCAGAGATGAGGGAACAGGCACACTTTATCTGTCAGAAGGAAAACAGTCAGACGCAACTGCGTAACGACACTCCCGCCAAAGGCAAAAGCATATAGCGCACTCGTCACACAAATAATGTACAGCATACAATACCACGGGTTCCAAACAAGACCCGGCGAAAAACCCAGCATGAAGCGTCACACATGACACGTAACGAACAATTACACACACAGGCATGGTGGGGAACAGATGATCATATACACAGTGATGAAGGGATGTAAAACAGGTGTGCGGAAAAACAAGACAAAACAAATGGAAAATTAAAGGTGGAGCGGCGATGGCTAGAAGACCGGTGACGCCGAGCACCGCCCGAACAAGGAGAGGAGCCGACTTCGGTGGGAGTCGTGACAGACATTTACATGTTGAAGTTGAAATGGTGATGGAATAGTGGAGGCAGCTCCTGTTTTCTTTGCGACTTCCGGTAACTCTCTGTGGTTCTAAATTAATAGTTGTTAAGTGGTCCAAAAAGGTCAGAAACATTAACTTGCTTGACCATGCTGTAGGTCATGTAATAAACTGTTTATTACATGCAATATGTTTTGTGGACTTCACCAGACAGAGGTTGCTCTCCGGTTTTGTGATGTAACAAAGGTGTGGTTGAATTTATATGAACTAACAGGTTATAGACCAAACGACGCAATTATCACAACACATAGGCATATTACAACCTTTTTTTTGTCTTGCTTCCCAAGTGATTTTACTGTACCTATGCATCGCTACTGGCTATTTGTATATATCCTCTAAATAATTGCATTACGGTGCAAGTTAGACACATGTTAGAGAGAATAAAGTAGATGGCGTGCGTCAAACGTCTTATTTTTGAATGTATGTCCGGATGACGCGTACATGCCCAAATATGGGCATCCGGCCAGGCCATCCTGGCGGGAAAGTGTCACGTGGTTTCGCCAATATAAGTGCATCCTGTTCCTGTTGTCACGTGTTATAGTGTGTGTGTGTGTTATTTTATGGCTATATTGCATTTATTCCTTTGAAGTTGTCATGATGATTGAAGTGTAGGGACCTGGTCGGACTGGGGGGGACGTGTTTGAACATTTCAAAGAGGATGGGGGTTGTGTGTGTATGTCTCTGCAGGGGTGTTTGAAAAAAATGTCCCTTCTCATTGTGTAAATTTCAAGCTTTCAAACAACAATAAAACAACCATCTAAACCATCTGGGGCGGCAGGTTAGCCTGGTGGTTAGAGCGTTGGACTAGCAGCCGCAAAGGTTGCAAGTTCAAATCCCCGAGCTGACAAGGTTCTGTTCTTCTGCCCCTGAACAGGCAGTTAACCCACTGTTCCTAGGCCGTCATTGAAAATAAGAATTTGTTCTTAACTGACTTGCCTAGTTAAATAAAGGTAAAAATAATGTTTCTCGGTCTAACACAATGTTGAGTTTCCTATTTAGTTCTCTTTATTTGTACATGCACCGAGATTCCAAGTGGCTCCAGTCTATGGATGCTCGGTGCATATACAGCGTGGGGATTTTGAAAGAGGGAGATTAGAACCCCAAAGTAATATCCCCAATCCCCAAAGTAAGATCATAAAGTTAATTTCAGATTCAGGTTTAGGGTGTAATAACTTTAGGGAAACCACGTTTCACACTATGTACAGACATAGAGAGCCAACACATCAAGATGTAACAGGGATGAATGGTGATTCAATGTACAACAGTAGTCTTCTGTAACAAGCAATACGTGTTAAATATGTTTTACATATATCCATGACTGAACGGCTTCACAAACTCCTTTTAAAGGTTATGTAAGTAAGCGGTAACAGGCCTCATTCAGCAGTCTAGAGATGAACCTAGAAACACCAAAAACATCCATGTTTAGAGTAGCTAGGTGTTTATTCCCCATGTAAGGGGATGCAAAGAGCAGCTTTACCTAACTCTGTGCAGAACGTTGTCATTTCCTGAGTTAGCAATCCCTGAAGGGGATCAAAGGAGAGCTGCTCTCCAGGGTGGGGGCTGTCACAGTCAATCATAACAGCCTCTTTTTGAAAGGCTTTTACTTATGACTTAAACAGATTCATTTTCTACCCATCTTATTAACTGATGCTGTGGGATAAATCAGGTGTTTCTTGGTGGTCTTAAACAAATCTACTGTGAAACAAAAGTGTACACTCTACACACATGTTTATTGACTTTTTAAAAAAAGACCACAGTAACATGACAGATATAGTAGAGATACTACAAAAAATCTATTAGTTCGTATGTATTTTCCGAAGCCTGTCCGTATGTGAACGACGTTGTGCCTGGAAAACTTACGGAGCTGGGGCGTGTGTGGGATATCCTGCGAGCAAGAGAGTCTGTCTTGACGACGGGTTGGAATTGGTAATGGTGGATTTCAGGGCTAAACCTATAACCAGGCTTTTTTATCTGTAAGAAAGGAATAGTAATTTAAAAAATAATAATAATTATAGCATGTTTTTAAAAGGTCTGTACTAAAGATTTAGAATTAAAGGGTATTGTAATGACCTGACTAGATCATAAATGAACAATTGTCCAGACAGAGGCTTGAGTTTACGAATTGACGGTTTATTACACCAACTTTACACAGGCTACTGTTTGGGCCGTAGCACACGCCAAATAGATGACAGATAACCCACAAGCCAATCGTGACCTTCTCTTGTGAAACCCAGACGTAAGAGAGAGAGAACAAAGGCTGAACCTGGTCTTAACTTCCAATGCTCCACCCCCCTGCCCAACCCCCCTCCACGCCACTCCGCCAACCACCAGGATGCCCGGCATCAGAACATTCCAGGCATTCCCGTGATTGGCAGATAGCAGGTTGATTGACAGGTCGGACCCCGCGAACACCGGGTACTGGTCAGTACAACACAACCACCTCCTAGCCTAACACATAACACACAGCTGTCTGTGCGGGTCGCTACACAGCCCCCCCACCACAAAGTCCCTCGTCCCCGAGGGAACAAACAAAGTCTCTGAAGCGACCCGGAGGTCTCCTTTGCCTGCGTGGCCGTGATGGTCGCAGAGTGCCCCTCTGGGACCCAGGGGATGAAGGCAGGGATATGGGTGACAAGGAAGCGGGAACGGGTAATACAGTCCGTGGCTCTGGGGAACCACGCGGTGACACAGGGGGGGAGACAGGGGGAGTGGGCTGTCTGGAGCCTTGTCTGCGGCACCTGAGGGTGGGTGCCTGGAGAATGTCATTGCCAGAGAGGGGAATTGTGGGGGTTCCTGGGGTTTGGGGAGAAGAAGCCCCTCTGTATGGGGCTAACCTGTCCCGGTGCAGTGCCACCTTTCTCCCCCTGGGAGGAAGCTGCACCCGGTACACAACCTCCCCTACCCTCTCCAGGACACTGCAGGGTCCCACCCAGTGACTGTCCAACTTGGGGCATCTGCCTTTTTTCCTTAGGGGCTGTAGACCCAGACCAGCTCCCCAGCCACAAAGTGCCTTCCCCGGGTGTGCACGTCATAGTTCCTTTTCTGCCTCACACCTGCATTCACCAGCTGCTCTCTGGCGAAGGTGTGGGCTGTCTCCAGGCGGTCCTGGAGTCTCCGGGCATACTCCGGCCCCGGAGGAACATGAGGGCTATCCAGGGGCCGACCAAACGCCATCTCCGCAGGGGTGCGGATCTCTCTCCCCAGCATGAGGAGGGCAGGCGTGCAGGAAGTGGAGTCTTGGACAGCGGAGCGGCATGCCATGAGGACCATAGGCAGGTGCTTGTCCCAGTCACGCTGGTGTTTGGAAGAGACGATGGCCAGCTGCTGTCCAAGCGTTTTGTTGAAGCGCTCCACAAGGCCATCACTTTGAGGATGGAGAGGAGTAGTGCGGGTCTTGCCCAGCCTCTCACACATGGTGGCGAACACACGGGACTCAAAGTTTCTGCCTTGGTCGCTGTGGATGGACTCTGCAGCTCCAAACCTGCTGAACATCCCCGCTGTCAGGGCGTCGACGATGGTCTCTGCCTCCTGGTCAGGCAGAGCATAGGCCTCGGGCCATTTTGTGAAATAGTCCATGGCCGTGAGCACCCAGCGGTTTCCACTGTCTGTGGTGGGGAACGGCCCAACTACATCCACTCCCACCCTCTCCATGGGAGCCCTCACTGGGAACTGTTGGAGCTGAGCATGAGAGCGGCCTGGGGGGCCCTTTCTCGCTGTGCAGTTGTCACAGCGGCGACAAAAGTCCTCCACATCCCTCTTGTGCTACCCCCAGTAGAAGCCCTGACGGAGACGGCGCAGTGTTTTTGTGACCCCAAAGTGTCCAGTCCCCACCCCCCCATGAGTACTCTGGAGCACAGCCTCCCGCAATGCTTTTGGGACCACCACCTGCCACCTCTCCTCTCCCGTAGCTGACTCCTTCCATGCCCGCTGTAGCACGCCATCAGCCAGCCGCAGTCTCTCAAACTTCGACCACAACCCTTTGGTCGCGAGTGAGAGCGCTGTCACCTCTTCCCATGGTGGCCTCACCTGCGCCTCTACCCACTGTAGCACTGGCTGTAGGTCTGTGTCCCGTCCCTGCTGCTGCCGCCATTCAGCCACGTCGACAGTCTGCAGCTCACAGCAGACAGGCCCGCTCGCCCGACACACTGTGGCACAGACACCCTCCTCTGCCCGCAGCTCTCTCTCCCGTCCCTCTCTCCGTTCACAGTGGCGGCAGCCGTCTGCAGTACAGGGCCGACGGGACATGGCGTCGGCGTTGGAGTGGCGTGCCCCTGCCCTGTGCACCACCGTGAAGTCATACGGCTGAAGCTCCTCCAACCAGCGTGCCACCTGCCCCTCTGGCTCTCTGAAAGACATGAGCCACTGGAGAGCAGAGTGGTCAGTCCTTACAGTAAAGGGCAGACCACCCAGGTAGTACTTGAAGTGTTTGACGGAAGCCACAACAGCCAAGAGCTCCCGCCGGGTGACACAGTAGCGGCGCTCATGTTTGTCAAATGTTTTGCTGAAGTACGCCACCACTCTCTCCCCCTCTGGCCCCACCTGGGCCAGCACCCCACTCATGCCCACATTGCTTGCGTCTGTGTCCAGGATAAAGGGCAAGGTGAGGTCAGGGGGGGCGAGCACGGGGGCTTCGATCAGTGCACGTTTGAGGGTGTTGAACGCCTCCTCACACTCCACTGTCCAAGTGAAAGCCTTGTCCTTCGGCAGCAGGCGGTTCAGTGGAGCAGCAACGCTTGAGAAGCCCCGTACAAACCTCCTGTAGTACGAGGCCAGGCCCAGGAAGCTCTTCAGCTGACGCTGGTCGGTGGGGGTGGGCCAGTCTCTGACAGCCCCTACCTTGTCCTCCATGGTGCTGATCCCCTCCTTCCCCACTCGGTGGCCCAAAAGGACACCTCTCTCCTCATGAAGTGGCACTTCTCGGGGTGGAGCTTCAGACCTGCGGCAGCCACCCTCTCCAGCACACGCCGTAGCGCCCCCAGGGCTGACTGGAAGGAGCTGCCATGGGCCAGGATGTCATCGAGGTATACCAGACACTGCTTTCGGGGATGCCATCCAGCACCCTGTCCATCAAACGCTCAAAAGTAGCTGGAGCGTTGCACAGGCCAAAGCACAGGACCTTGAACTGCCAGTGTCCTCTGTTAGTGGAGAACGCAGTTTTGGCTCTGGCCTCTGGGGAGAGGGGCACCTGCCAGTAGCCACTGCGGAGGACTAGTGAGGAGAACCAGGAGGACCCCTAACCAGGTCCAGCGACTCATCGATACGTGGTATGGGGTATGAGTCCTTCCTGGTTACCTCATTCAGCCGCCTGTAGTCCGCACAGAACCTCAGCTTGCCCCCCTTCTTCGGAACCATGACGACTGGCGCCGCCCAGGGGCTGTCTGAGGGCTCAATGAAGTCTGCCCGCTGCATCTCCAACACAGCCTTGTCTGCCGCCTCCTGGCGTGCCAGCGGGATACGGCGGGGACGCATCTTGATGGGTCGAGCATCACCTGTGTCGATCTCATGCTGCACCAGATGAGTCTGACCCACCTCTTCCTCACTCAACGCAAAGCTGTCTCTGAATTCAAACAGCAACTGCCACAACCGTTCCTGCTGCTCAGGGTCAAGACCAACACAGTTCCTCCCCATATCTCCCTCACTGCAGACAGTGTCCTCTCCTCTCCCATCTGGGGTAGCTGGGCTGGGGGGTGCGGCCCGGGCTCACAGAGGGCTGTGTCATGGAGGTAGCTGGGGGAATGTAACACACCGCCGTAGGTGACAGGGGACTGGGGAAAAGTCACACACAGCTGTGGGGGAGGGGGCGCAGCCATGAGTCTCTGCTGCTTTAACTGTTGGAGTAAAGGGTTTGTTGGGTTGAGTGAATGTGACATTAGGGGGGGCCATGGTGACTTCCGTCCCTCCCTGGAAGCTCAGTGTGCCCCTATTTAGGTCTAACTGGCAGCCTGTGCTCCTAAGAAAGTCCAACCCCAGGATACAAGGGTCCTGCACAGCCGCCACCCACACAGGATGACGCACAGTCCTGCCCCCTACTGTCAGAGTCATTATTCCCTTCCCTTTCATGGGTGCCAGCTCACCTGTGACTGTGCGGAGCTGCACAGTTGTAGGCTCACACTGAGTCCAACCTGGCACAATATCTGGCCTCACCAGGGTTACTGTGGACCCAGTGTCCACCAGGGCGGAGCAGGGCACCCCCTCCACAGTGACAGGGACATGACAAAAGTCCCCAACACAGGTCCGGCCCACCACAACAACAGGCTCCATCCGCTTGCCCTCATCTGCTTCTGGGGGAAGTGGAGCCTTGCTTCCCCGTCTGTGCCGGTGGGCTCCTCCTGAAGATGATGGTGGTTGGGATAGAAAGCCAGGGGTCCGCACTACCCGGTCTATGCGGACCCCAAGCCGTTTTCCTGAGCTCTGGGGGACATGGGGCAATCTCGGCACAGATGGCCTGGCTGGCCACAACCCCAGCAGACCCTGGGACCAGGGCGTGTGTTTCGTTCCGCCTGTAGCGACACAGCACGAATGAGTTTTGTCATTTCGGCCACCCAAGCAGGCTTTTCCGGCTCCGGGCTGCTCTGCCCCCCAGCTCGCACAGAGGGTGTGTCTCCCTGCACCCCCACCAAAGCCCCAGCTGAAGCCCCAGCCCACACCAGCTCCCTCTCCAAAGCCATCTCCAAGGCTGTCTGCAATGACTCAGGATGAGCCAGCTGGGTCTGTATGCGCAGCTCCGTAGGAGAGAGCGCCTGTATGAACTGGTCCCGTGCTAGCTCGCTCTGCACGGAGGGGGCATGTGAGCATATGCCCGCCGAGAGAGGCTCTCAATGTCATTAGCTAGCACCCGTAGAGGCTCTCCAGGCTGCCTGCGTCTATTACTCAGTTCGGAGCGCAGTAGCCCGGGCTGTACACACTGTCCATAGCGCCTCCTCAGTGCTCCCACTAAAGCCCCATAATCATGCCTGTCCTCGGGGCTAATCAATATCAAACAGGCCAGAGCTTCATCCGTGAGGCATAAAGCCAACTGCAGTGCCCTTTCTTCATCCGACCACCCCCTAAAATGAGCTAACAGTTCAAACTGAGCATGAAAAGCTTCCCAATCCGCCTTACCGGAATACTTCGGGGTCTTAACAGATACGGACGCAGCCGGGAACTGGGCGCCGCCATGTCTGTTTACATCCTGAGGCCCAGATTCCTCGTCAGGCCGCGTCGACGTCACCACTTCGGTCCGCCCACCAGAATCCGCGCTAAATACATTCGACGAAGCACTCATGCCCGCTTCAGCCGCCATCGCTCTAACGTCCTCCCTCAAGCGGCCTCTGCGCTCCGACGCCCTGGCGATCTCCTCAGACAGAGCCCCCGACGTCCATTCACACGCACCTCCTTGGCCATAATCGTCCCCTACCTCCACCTTCACTTTCGGATTCCCTCGAAGCATTTTCAATCCCCGTTCTCACCTACGGTAGCTAGCCACATAAGTCAGCTAGCTAGCTGGCTAACTTGTATCAACGTTTTTACTTCTGACACCAATGTAATGACCTGACTAGATCATAAATGAACAATTGTCCAGACAGAGGCTTGAGTTTACGAATTGACGGTTTATTACACCAACTTTACACAGGCTACTGTTTGGGCCGTAGCACACGCCAAATAGATGACAGATAACCCACAAGCCAATCGTGACCTTCTCTTGTGAAACCCAGACGTAAGAGAGAGAGAACAAAGGCTGAACCTGGTCTTAACTTCCAATGCTCCACCCCCCTGCCCAACCCCCCTCCACGCCACTCCGCCAACCACCAGGATGCCCGGCATCAGAACATTCCAGGCATTCCCGTGATTGGCAGATAGCAGGTTGATTGACAGGTCGGACCCTGCGAACACCGGGTACTGGTCAGTACAACACAACCACCTCCTAGCCTAACACATAGCTAGCTGTCTATGCGGGTCGCTACAGTATTAATGCTATATCTCACCACTTAACGAACGGGAATCTCTCGTTCTCTCTCTCGCCCCGGTCTGTGCGGAGAAAAGGCGTTTCTGGGAAAATGGGCATGTGCGTTTCAAAACAATGTTTTATTTTATACGAATACAGTCTTTCCTACAGCATGTTATAAACATTTCAACGTTATTAAAAGTTTAGTACTGTGTCTGGTAATGATGTATAAATGTTGTAAATGTTATACATAAAACATACGTGCATTATATACGTGCATACGTGCATTATAAGATGTTTTAAAAAGGTCTGTACTAAATATTATGAATTAAATAAATGGTTTTAAAGAGGTATCTCACCTTTAACGAAGGGTCTCTGTCTTTTAGCTCTATCATCATGCATGTCCCGGAGAAAAAGGATTTCCGGAAAGACGTGTGCGTGCGCGTGTGCGGGGCATGTATGTGTGTGTGTTTCAAAAACAAAAAGGGGGTGGGGTGTGTTTCTCTGCATGGGGCATTTGAAACCAAAAAGGTGTGTGAGGCTGTTTAGCATTGTGTGTGCGTCTCTTCAATAGGGCTTGGCACTTTCGATTCATTACCACACATACCTTTCAAATACGTATTTATCTCACCCCCAAGGACGTGGGAGGCTAAAAAGTCAAACAACAGAATATATCTTGTCGAGACAACCTCCTACGGTTTAAAACATGTTATTTTTAATCAGTGCAAACGGCACCCCCGCTCTGTAAAATCATTACAGAATATCTCTCCTTAGAGACACGACCGAGGAGCTAGGCAAGTGACAACAGATACTATCCACTCTGTACGACCGGCAAAAGCGCAACTCCTGACACCAGGCACAACATCCCAGAACCACTAAAAGATCATCTGTGAATCCCTCCTAATGGAGCTGTCTGAAGGTGAGTTAGCAAAAATAACATATTAGATTTGGAGGCATTGGGTATTTTCAGGGAATTGTATGGTTATTACATTTGGATATTATTGTAATATTAAACAGGAGTTATATGTTTTTTAAACCGGGGACAACGATTTTTTAGGTAATATGTCAAATGCCCATATTCTTATCATTTAAAAATGTATATATATCGTATAAAAATACATGTTAATATTATCTAACGTCCGCAGGATATGCAACATTAAGCCAACTGCTCCCGGGGATAAATGCTATGGATCATCCAACATCAGTTGTTATAACTATCACGGATGAGGATTCAGAGGAGCAACTGGAGGACACCGAATTTTACGAGATATCTATATGCCAACTGTATGTATTTTTTATGATAAAATGTATAACCGACATCGAAGCCCCTAAACCACGAGAGGACATGGTCGAAACGGAAGGGGTACCCCGGATCATGAAGAGTAAAACAATGAATTCGGATGATTTCCCCGCTTTAAATGACATTTCGAATGTCGTTGATTTGCGGTTGTTTGAAATGGGCAGACAACATGATAAGGACAACTCCGAGATAGAACCAATATTCAGTTATGATATTCTAAAACAGGAAGACAACCATTTTTACGATATATATTTTTGTCAATTGTAGGTATTTTTTATGATAAAATGTGTATATATTTTGTAGAAATATAGGTGAATATTATTGTAGAAAAGCCCAAGGACATTGGTGGAAACGTCCTTTAATTCGAGGCCTCATACTCAGCGATGCCAGAGGATGCCATAATTAGGTCGGGTGGAAATGTTCAACGGATCTCATCCCATAAATTGAGGAAATAACCATAGCCAGATCTCGCTGCTTTCTCTTCCTTACCCCGTTTAATCTAGAAGTTCTGTACATTCAGGAATCCACGTAAATCTACCGAATCAGGTACCGTTTATCTGAACTTTCCGTTGCGATCGGGAGAGTGACGTTATAGTTATTACCGCGGAGAGCGGCTTGGAGCGCACGCTTCAAATATAATGTGTAATATGATTTGGGCAATGATCAAGACTTTACGGATTATCACAGGCCAATTATGGTTAATATGTCATGAAATGACAGATACACATGAAGACACGTGAATGGGTGAAATATGAAACGGCATTGTTTGCGCAACTGAACGATTCCGACATCAAACTAATGGGTATTATAGACCGAATAACAGATCACTGTATGTATTATTCTTCTCATGATTATGGTAAATAGTTATGAGCATAAATGACTCAAGGATGATACCTATTGACTTCTTAATGAACCGGCATGTGGAATTCCCTAAGTATGTTAATAATGATTGTTCTGATTTGATTTCTGTGATTATGAATTTGCTTGGATACCGGTTTTGAATTGGATCGGGATACCTGTTATTCTGTTTCCTATGTTATGCAGCACAGATTAGTCAGTAAATATACCTCGTTATGGTTAAATAAATTCCTGCTTAAGTCTCGTCCATTCCTCGGGAACCTGTACACCTTCACTGTCAGTCAGAATAACTGTCCAGCTACCAACACAGATTCAACTAATCTTTCAATGATTTAAAACGTCTATAGGATACTCAGCTGAGACCGGGAATAATTGATTTGGAGGCATTCAACATTATCGGTTAAAACTATTGAAGATGCAAAAAAGGGTTTTTCAGAAATACATATGGTTGACAGATTTCTATTATTATTATAAAAAATAAGAATAAAAAGTATTATTATTGATCTTGTCTCATACCATGCTAATACACTACCAAGCCATGCAAACAGCTGTGGAATTAACCCATAACCGGTGTGTGTCTTTTTGGGATCAAGAATTGCTCAAGAATACCAATAGGCGTGATCAGATCCTCTTCCCTATTACGGTATCATATAATGCACAGTCATATGCAAAACCATAAAACTCCGACAAGAAAACATTGAAAACCTTAACATGACTACATGCAAGGTCATTATTTTTTGCAACCAGACAGCAATGGCTGGAGCTTTTGGATGCTCGGTGTTTCTGGTTGCTGTGGGTACAACATCGCCGATGCACTTCCTAATGTACTCGCTCACCGAATCAGCGTATTTGTCAATGTTGTTGTTGGACGCAATGCGGAACATATTTCAGTCCACGTGATCGAAGCAGTCTTGAAGCGTGGAATCAGATTGGTCGGACCAGCGTTGAACAGACCTGAGCGCGGGAGCTTCTTGTTTTACTTTCTGGAAGCAATAAAATGGAGTCGTGGTCAGCTTTTCTGAAAGGAGGGCGGGGGAGGGTCTTATATGCGCCGCGGAAGTTAGAATAACAATGATTCATGTACTGTCACGTTCTGACCCTAGTTCTTTTGTTATTTCTTTGTTTTAGTGTGGTCAGGGTGTGAGTTGGGTGGGTTATCTATGTTTGTTTGTCTATGTTGGTTTTTTCGTTTGGCCTGGTATGTCTTGAGCCGCTAGAGCCACCCGTCTGTCCTGAGCCCCTAGAGCCGCCCGCCAGTCAGGAGCTGCCAGAGCCGCCCGCCAGTCAGGAGCCGCCAGAGCCGCCCGCCAGTCAAGAGCCGCCCGCCAGTCAAGAGCTGCCCGCCAGTCAAGAGCTGCCCGTCAGTCATGAGCTGCCCGTCAGTCATGAGCCGCCCGTCAGTCATGAGCTGCCCGTCAGTCATGAGCCGCCCTTCAGTCATGAGCTGCCCCTCAAGTCATGAGCTGCCCCTCAGTCATGAGCTGCCCCTCAGTCATGAGCTGCCCTTCAGTCATGAGCTGCCCTTCAGTCATGAGCTGCCCTTCAGTCCAGAGCTGCCCCTCAGTCCGTAGCTGCCCCTCAGTGGAGTGGGGTCATTTAGGAGGGTCGCCGTTCCTAGGAGGCCACGGAAGCGGGGATTGACTATGGTGGAGTGGGGGCCACGTCCAGCGCCAGAGCCGCCACCGCGGATAGATGCCCACCCAGACCCTCCCCTATAGGTTCAGGTTTTGCGACCGGAGTCCGCACCTTGGGGGAGGGTGGGGTACTGTCACGCCCTGACCATAGTTTGTTTTGTATGTTTTATTATTGATCTACTAGTGATGTCATGTTAATCACACTGTGTTATTGATCTACTAGTGATGTCATGTTAATCACACTCTATTATTGATCTACTAGTGGTGTGTCATGTTAATCACACTGTATTATTGATCTACTAGTGGTGTGTCATGTTAATCACACTGTATTATTGATCTACTAGTGGTGTCATGTTAATCACACTGTATTATTGATCTACTAGTGGTGTCATGTTAATCACACTGTATTATTGATCTACTAGTGGTGTGTCATGTTAATCACACTGTATTATTGATCTACTAGTGGTGACATGTTAATCACACTGTATTATTGATCTACTAGTGGTGTGTCATGTTAATCACACTGTATTATTGATCTACTAGTGGTGTCATGTTAATCACACTGTATTATTGATCTACTAGTGGTGTGTCATGTTAATCACACTGTATTATTGATCTACTAGTGGTGTGTCATGTTAATCACACTGTATTATTGATCTACTAGTGGTGTCATGTTAATCACACTGTATTATTGATCTACTAGTGGTGTGTCATGTTAATCACACTGTATTATTGATCTACTAGTGGTGTGTCATGTTAATCACACTGTATTATTGATCTACTAGTGGTGTCATGTTAATCACACTGTATTATTGATCTACTAGTGGTGTCATGTTAATCACACTGTATTATTGATCTACTAGTGGTGTGTCATGTTAATCACACTGTATTATTGATCTACTAGTGGTGTCATGTTAATCACACTGTATTATTGATCTACTAGTGGTGTCATGTTAATCACACTGTATTATTGATCTACTAGTGGTGTGTCATGTTAATCACACTGTATTATTGATCTACTAGTGGTGTCATGTTAATCACACTGTATTATTGATCTACTAGTGGTGTGTCATGTTAATCACACTGTATTATTGATCTACTAGTGGTGTCATGTTAATCACACTGTATTATTGATCTACTAGTGGTGTGTCATGTTAATCACACTGTATTATTGATCTACTAGTGGTGTGTCATGTTAATCACACTGTATTATTGATCTACTAGTGGTGTCATGTTAATCACACTGTATTATTGATCTACTAGTGGTGTGTCATGTTAATCACACTGTATTATTGATCTACTAGTGGTGTCATGTTAATCACACTGTATTATTGATCTACTAGTGGTGTCATGTTAATCACACTGTATTATTGATCTACTAGTGGTGTGTCATGTTAATCACACTGTATTATTGATCTACTAGTGGTGTGTCATGTTAATCACACTGTATTATTGATCTACTAGTGGTGTGTCATGTTAATCACACTGTATTATTGATCTACTAGTGGTGTGTCATGTTAATCACACTGTATTATTGATCTACTAGTGGTGTGTCATGTTAATCACACTGTATTATTGATCTACTAGTGGTGTGTCATGTTAATCACACTGTATTATTGATCTACTAGTGGTGTGTCATGTTAATCACACTGTATTATTGATCTACTAGTGGTGTCATGTTAATCACACTGTATTATTGATCTACTAGTGGTGTCATGTTAATCACACTGTATTATTGATCTACTAGTGGCGTGTCATGTTAATCACACTGTATTATTGATCTACTAGTGGTGTCATGTTAATCACACTGTATTATTGATCTACTAGTGGTGTGTCATGTTAATCACACTGTATTATTGATCTACTAGTGGTGTGTCATGTTAATCACACTGTATTAGTGATCTACTAGTGGTGTCATGTTAATCACACTGTATTATTGATCTACTAGTGGTGTCATGTTAATCACACTGTATTATTGATCTACTAGTGGTGTGTCATGTTAATCACACTGTATTATTGATCTACTAGTGGTGTCATGTTAATCACACTGTATTATTGATCTACTAGTGGTGTGTCATGTTAATCACACTGTATTATTGATCTACTAGTGGTGTCATGTTAATCACACTGTATTATTGATCTACTAGTGGTGTGTCATGTTAATCACACTGTATTATTGATCTACTAGTGGTGTGTCATGTTAATCACACTGTATTATTGATCTACTAGTGGTGTGTCATGTTAATCACACTGTAATATTCATGTTTTTTTTTTACTTCTTGCAACTGCTAAATTTCTGGCAGCGTTCCGGGTAGTATTTTTTGCAGTTGCGCTGCGAGTCTCAGAAGATTGCAATATAATAATGTCACATGAATGGGTTTCCTGTGACATTCTTCTCCAAACGTTGTGAGATCTGATAATTTTCGTATGCAGAAAAAGACGATCTTTCTCTCACTATAGTTGTAGGCCTAATCCCCTCAAATTCAAATCTGGACCTCTAAACTAGTTACACTGCTTGTTTTTAATTCTTCCCCTCTAATCAAGGACTGATTTAGACCTGAGACACCAGGTGGCTGTCATCAATTATCAGATAGAACAAGAAACCAGCAGTAGTCCAGTCCTTGTAGGGTAACATTTGAATACCCCTGGCCCCGAATTAATTGCTATAGCTACACGTGGAGTTAATAGTTGTGCACATAATCCTAATAGGCCAACCTCTTCATGGACTACATTGGAACATTTTCTTATTTTAGGGCCTGGGGTATTCAAATCTTGAAATGTGTTCCTGATTGTGATCCAGCTGGGTAGATTCACACCTGAGTAGAAGGAAATACTGGAGATCATTCAGACAACCTTTGGAGAACGGGCTGCAAACTATACAATGGTCCTATTTACTCATGAAGATCGTCTCAAGGGAACGTCAATATAAGAATATCTGGATGATTCTCCAGATCTTCAACATTTCATAAAACAATGCCATGGGGGATATCTCGCTCAGGTCATTAAGCTGCTTGAGAACTTTCAGGCTCGTGAGCACTACTTTTAAACTACTGGCTGAAACTATACAAAAGCAATACTAACTGATAACATAGTGTAGCACTTTGAACAAATATACAAATATTATTATTATTATTATTATTACAATGTTACAGTTAGACAACAAAAACATACAGTACTGGGAGGGATTGTTGCTATAGCAATACATAAGTACCAACAAATACCCTAAAAACAACATTAAATATTTGTACATCAATAATACTATAATTACATGTACAACAATATACTGAGGACTGGTCCATAACATCTAACAGAGGAGGGTTTGTTGTTTACAAGTCTCTTATAGTCATGTCGTCATGGTCTTCTGGCCAGGAGAATCAGCGAGACATCATCCTGACAAACTCTGTGGAAAGAACACAAACTATGAGTATGAGTATGGTGAAACGGGATGAAAGTAGTATTGGTAGTAGTAGTGAGCAACCTTCACCATATCTCACTGTCCTTCTCATATTCTCCTCTCTGATCTGATTCAGAGGGGTTGGGTAACTGGGTTAAATGCGGAAGACACATTGGAATATCCCCCTTTCCTTTAGTTCTCCCCTCATCCCCTCTCTCCCTCACCCTCTCCCCCTTCATCTCACCCTCCCTCTGCCTCTTCCCCATCCTCCCCCTCTCTCACCTTCGAAGTTCACCAAACCGTCCCCTTTTCTCGTTGAAAGCATCCCTGAGCTCCTTCACTCCTTTCATGTCTGCTTTCTCTGCGAACATCTTAGGACCCATCAGCTCCAGAAAGTCCACTCTGCTGCCACCTAGAGGAATATTCACTTGACTGGAGGCTGAAAGGGATGAGTTGAGATGGTTGAAGGAGGAGAATTAGTTAACCATTAATAACAGATAACATTTATGGTGGTGCAAAGTGTCACAAACCAAACCTGTTTTGAAGGAACACATTTCATACTCTACAGTTTCTAGATCCCTGTTTACAGTCAATGTTAGCAGAGAATTCACAAGGAAATCTCAACTCGTCGGTCAAGAGGAAGGGTCAGTGGGTGGGCTTCTCACAGGTATGTATGTGATTAATCATTTGACATTAACATGAACTATATGTAGTTGATTAAAGTGATTGTTACATGTACCACTAAAACTTCATGATAGGTATTTCATGTTATTTATTGTTTCTAATATGTTTCTACTACGTGTTTTGTAATTAGGAAATGTTTTAATGTTGTTGATCAAACTAACGTGTCATTGAAAGTGATCCGCATTCTACTGTCAAAACGCTGCTGGAAAAAATGGCAAAGATTGTTACAAATTAAGATATACTGTGCATGTAGACAATTCAACTTGAATATATTTAAGGAACATTAATATGTTCTAGTAATTATTTATATATACACCTTTATTTAACTAGGCAAGTTAGTTAAGAACAAATTCTTATTTACAATGACGGCCTACCCCGGGCCAACCCTAACAACGCTGGGCCAGTTGTGCGCCAACCTATGGGACTCCCAATCATGATGGGTTGTGATACAGCCTGGAATCGAACCAGGGTCTGTAGTTACTCCTCGAGCACTGTGATGCAGTGCATTAGACCACTGCACCACACGGGAGCCCTATATTGTTATATTGTGGATCATCAATTAATTTTTACCAAATGTATTTGTCAATTAAAACTATGACAACATATGACTTGATTCTGTTGTGACAATCATGTCAAACTGTTTTTGACAGAACCTTATATTTAGAAATAATATGATATATGAATATGTTCTTAAAATTATTTTACATATCATTGCTAAAACTAATCAGAATCATAGACAACAAGGTAACCTTGAAAGTGTACTTGCTTTCAGATGTGTTTATGATTATATGGTCAGGTACTATCAGGTGCTGTCTTCATACCATCAGTAATAGGAGTGTCTGTTATATATTTACAGACTGATGCTGTGCTGACTCATTCTTAGACCTTGTGATCTCTAGGGTGATCTAGATGAACTGTGTAATAGTGTACATTTGATCCAGGCGACTCTATATGTAGCAGGACATTGTCATGGTAATTGTGCACATTCAAGTTCACAAAAAGGGTTTTACAATTAACATCAACCCATAGCTTATATTTGGACTATGTGCACATGGGAATGTGTGAATCTCACTCCTCAGCCTAAATTGTCCCCACTCACACAGATGGAACGCCATCTTGCTGTTTAGTAAATGGGTGAGGTGTTAATGAATTACCAGGCGAGGTTAATGAATCACTGTTCTCCATCAGATAAATATGTCCTAAAATGGCGGAGGGGTGTATACTTAATAAGCAATAAGGCCCGAGGGGGTGTGAAACTGTACATGGCCAATATACCACAGCCAAGGGCTGTTCTTATGCACGACGCAAACAGTTAGTTACATAGTTTAATGGATTTGATATGAGAGGACTGAAGATGGATCAATAACATTGTAGTTACTCCACAATACTAACCTAAATGACAGAGGGAAAAGAAGGAAGCATGTACAGAATAAAACTATTCCAAAACATGCATTCTGTTCGCAACAAGGCACTTAAGTAGAACTGCAAAACAGGTGGCAAAGAAATACACTTTTTTGTTCTGAATACAAAGCGTTAAGTTTGGGGTAAATCCAACCAAACACATCATTGAGTACCACTATTCATATTTTCAAGCATGGTTGTGGCTGCATCATGTTATGAGTATACTTATCATCGACAAGGACTAAGGAGGTTTTTCTAGGATAAGAAGAAACGGAATACAGCTAAGCACAGGCAAAATCCTAGAGGAAAACTGGTTCAGTCTGCTTTTCAACAGACACTGGGATATAAAATCACCTGTCAGCAGAACAATTACCCAAAACACATGGCCAAATCTACACTGGAGTCCTGAGTGAGCTAGTCACAGTTTTGACTTATATTGGCTTGAAAATCGATGGCAAGAGTTGAAAATGGTTATCTATCACAGGAGGTTGGTGGCACCTTAATTAGGGAGAATGGGCTCGTGGTAATGACTGGAGCTATTCAGTGGAATGGTATCAAAGACATCAAGCAATGGTTTCCATGTGTTGGATGCCATTCCATTTGCAAAATTCCGGGCCGTTCACCTCTCCGCAGCCTCTTCTGCTGTCTAGCAATGATCAACTACCAATTTGACAGAGTTTAAACCATTTTGAAAAGAATAATGGGCCAATATTGTACAATTCAGGTGTGCAAAGGTCTGTCTTAGAGACTAACCCTAAAATCCTCACAGCTGTAATCGCTGCCAAAGGCGTTGTAAACTGTCGAGAAAGGACCCATTACTGATCCAAAATGGTGGCCTAATCAGGCCTAGACTAGATTATTATCATTATTTCGACATTCTAAACGCAGGGCTTTTTAGCGATTATTGAAATGGGATATTCACTGCAGTTGACTTTACTCACTAGAAAAATATAATAATGCATTATTGCATTCTGTTGTTATACCCTAGGTATGATCAGTTTCTTGTCCCATAAAAATATTAGTAGTATTAGGCCTAATATTTAGCTAAGGAATAATTGCATATGCTTCTAATTTCTAATCTCTGTCTTCACCGTTATCTTTGCACAATTACGCATCTGATTTCCCTCTGCCTCTCAGCTACAGCTATTCCTCCTAACTCATGGAGTCCCAGGAAAAGCTCTACTACAATAGCTTGTTGTACACTTAATTCAAGTATTTTATTTACTACTACTAACCTATCGAGGAGAGATTCCACCTTCCTCTTGCTTTCTGAATGTAAAATAGGGGAGTTTGAAAGGAGAGTGAGAGAGCCGTGATGGTGTAATCAAAATATCCTACACCGTATGTGTAGCCTGCTAATGTACCTTTCTGGACCTTGTTAACTGTCGAGAATAAACTCATAACTGATCCAAATGGTTGCATAATCAGGCCTAGGTTGTAAGCTATTATTTCTGCATGATCATCAAAACAGGATGTTTGAGCAGTTATATAAATTAGCCTACATAACTGCAGTTTACAGCCCTAGGCAATAAATGAGTACTCACTTTATAACAATAATTAATTCTTTATTGCACTGTGTTGCAGCTTAGAATAATTGTCATGATTAAAAACATAGGCCTAATCAATTGTGTAGTTTTGTGTGTCTGGGACTGCAGAACGCATCAGGAGGAACGCCCAGGTCTGCCATTTCATAATCTGATAACTTTATCGCACATTAACAGGTAAATGTTTATATTCCCTAATATTTAGTTAATGAATGGCCTAATATCTAGCTAATATGTAGCTTCTTACTTTGGCTACACATCTCTAACCTCTGTCTTCCAGCTGTTCCCGTGCGCAATAGGCTAGTCTACACAAGCCTCTAGACCTATTAGCATTTTGTGGAGAGATGCAGGCTTTCTCTTGCTAAATGCTTAATGTAAATTAGGCCAAAATGCCAAATGATCTACCGCACAGGACAGCCAGAGAGATGAGCTCAGTGAAAAGAAGATCCAAAGGAAATGATTATCATTCGCAAAATGTAAATCACTTGCAAAACAATTGAGCAACGAGGCAATGACATAATGTAAAAGGTGCCCGGCTAAACAGCCTTTGTTGTTGAATTGCTTAAATATGAGTTTAATATGAGTGTTCATTGAAGTATTATTTGCAGTTGTCACTATCACAATGAACACACCTTGAAGACTTGGGTTACTGAACGATCTGTGTTAGCACCTAATTAATAGGCCTACAACGTGCAGTAGGATGCGTTGATCAGATGATTAACAGGTGTACTATAGAAAGATAAACGGCCCGCTGGTGTGGTGAGGTATAATCTAGCGTTATCCCTATAGTTATCGTCCTTGGTGTGGATGATGTATAATCTATCGTTATTACTATAGTTATCGTCCTTGGTGTGGATGATGTATAATCTATCGTTATTACTATAGTTATCGTCCTTGGTGTGGATGAGGTATAATCTATCGTTATTACTATAGTTATCGTCCTTGGTGTGGATGATGTATAATCTATCGTTATTACTATAGTTATCGTCCTTGGTGTGGATGATGTATAATCTATCGTTATTACTATAGTTATCGTCCTTGGTGTGGATGATGTATAATCTATCGTTATCCCTATAGTTATCGTCCTTGGTGTGGATGATGTATAATCTATCGTTATCACTATAGTTATCGTCCTTGGTGTGGATGATGTATAATCTATCGTTATTACTATAGTTATCGTCCTTGGTGTGGATGATGTATAATCTATCGTTATTACTATAGTTATCGTCCTTGGTGTGGATGATGTATAATCTAGCGTTATCCCTATAGTTATCGTCCTTGGTGTGGATGATGTATAATCTAGCGTTATCCCTATAGTTATCGTCCTTGGTGTGGATGATGTATAATCTATCGTTATTACTATAGTTATCGTCCTTGGTGTGGATGATGTATAATCTAGCGTTATTACTATAGTTATCGTCCTTGGTGTGGATGATGTATAATCTATCGTTATTACTATAGTTATCGTCCTTGGTGTGGATGATGTATAATCTATCGTTATTACTATAGTTATCGTCCTTGGTGTGGATGATGTATAATCTATCGTTATTACTATAGTTATCGTCCTTGGTGTGGTGAGGTATAATCTATCGTTATTACTATAGTTATCGTCCTTGGTGGGATGATGTATAATCTATCGTTATTACTATAGTTATCGTCCTTGGTGTGGATGATGTATAATCTATCGTTATTACTATAGTTATCGTCCTTGGTGTGGATGATGTATAATCTATCGTTATTACTATAGTTATCGTCCTTGGTGTGGATGATGTATAATCTATCGTTATTACTATAGTTATCGTCCTTGGTGTGGATGATGTATAATCTATCGTTATTACTATAGTTATCGTCCTTGGTGTGGATGATGTATAATCTATCGTTATCCCTATAGTTATCGTCCTTGGTGTGGATGATGTATAATCTAGCGTTATTACTATAGTTATCGTCCTTGGTGTGGATGATGTATAATCTATCGTTATCACTATAGTTATCGTCCTCGTTATCTAAGAGTGTCTGGCCCAGTGCTCCAGTTGTGTTGAGAGATGTGGAGGGTCAACACCCTCAGTTGGTGCTCCCTATTTGATTACAGAAAACATGCCTTTGTCTGATCTTCCCTGTTTTTTCTTTTGCTCCACTTTTTGGTTTGCTTCCTGTCTTTGACGTTTGTGGGGTTTTATTTTGTTAGCCTGTTCTTGGGCAAATTTAGTTGTCGCTCATGGTGGGCGTTTTTTGTTGTTGTCCCAGTTGTTGATACTAATCTAATCAACTTCCAGGGGAAACCCCCATGAGCCTCTTTCAGAACCCCTCCTAAAATCCCACCTGTTTCAATTTGGTTAGTGACTCTTTGTTAGTTCCCCCTTCTAGTTGAGATCCATGTTTGGATTTCTTGCTGGGGAACTATAATTTTTATTTTTTTTACAAGAAATTGATAAACTAAATCACATGATGATGGTGCACGTTTACAAGTAGGTAGGCTAGGCTATCCTTAAACAGACATTTACCCTGCCCCCATCCCCCAATGTACATTTACATGTATCATTGTTACAGTTGTAAATATGTATATGTATATTATTATTTGTATTATTGTTTCATTCACTTTTCTTTGACCTGCACTGTTGAAGCTTGTAGCTTAATACTTTCACTGCACCCTGCAATTACATCTGCGACCCTGCGCATGTGATTAACAAAGCTAATCTAATGGAGGCCAGTCCATGTTTTCATTATACTGATCACTGATGCACTAAGTACTCCATTCCATGTTTTCATTATACTGATGATCACTGATGCACTAAGTACTCCATTCCATGTTTTCATTATACTGATGATCACTGATGCACTAAGTACTCCAGTCCATGTTTTCATTATACTGATCACTGATGCACTAAGTACTCCATTCCATGTTTTCATTATACTGATGATCACTGATGCACTAAGTACTCCATTCCATGTTTTCATTATACTGATGATCACTGATGCACTAAGTACTCCAGTCCATGTTTTCATTATACTGATCACTGATGCACTAAGTACTCCATTCCATGTTTTCATTATACTGATCACTGATGCACTAAGTACTCCATTCCATGTTTTCATTATACTGATCACTGATGCACTAAGTACTCCATTCCATGTTTTCATTATACTGATCACTGATGCACTAAGTACTCCATTCCATGTTTTCATTATACTGATCACTGATGCACTAAGTACTCCATTCCATGTTTTCATTATACTGATGCACTCAACGCTCCATTCCATGTTTTATTTGTGCACTAGTTGAACTAAAGAGCTAGAGAACAGCAATGTATATATGTTACCCCACAATGGTTTCTGTCAATTTCAACAAAAGATATAAGAAACACTGACCTACATTCACCATAAGATAATAGAACATGAAGAGGGAGAAAACAGTAGTAGTAGTTTTTACCAATGCATTTGTCACTAAGTGGTTTGGACTACAAAACACCAGCATAAACCCCCAGAGCAGGGAAGCAGTGTTTTTATGTTTAAAAGGTTTCTTCAATGTCTGACACACATCTTATCAAAGCCCTTATAGGGAATTTCAATATCATCATGATACACCATCTCTGTTCTTATTCAGATATGCTCTGGAAAAATACTGTACATTGCTGTTTTCAGTAAAAAAATGTTTTTACATTTTGATTTTGTTCATAAACATTTTATTCAGCCTATAGTGCTTTACATAATTGCATTTGGTACAAAATGCCTTACAGAATGTCATTATAATGTAAATGTTAAATCCCCAGTACAGCAGGTCAACAGTAGTTCTACTCTGCTTTTGTGTTTAAACGTTTTAATATAATGGTGTTTACTCTTCTAAGTTACAGATTGATATGGGACCAGACCAGTCCTCTTCAGCATTGTGAGGCCTCCTCTCTGAGAGTTATAATGAGTTATCATCAGGGGGCTGAGGGTGGAGCCATCCCTAAAGAAAGACAGAAGGATGGGTCACAAAACAAGGATTTTGATGAGACCATGGACCCTGATATGAGGTGTGTTTGTGTTCTTGTTGAATACATTTAGATCCTATGCTATAATTATGTAATAGATTTACATGAGGATTTTTGCCTAAATACAACACACCTCTCAAATATCTAGTAATATGTTCATATGACTTCTATGAAGGATACTGAGTTACTGCATAGTACATAGAACATATTCTAGGGGAAACCTAGTCAGTTGCATAGCTGAATGCATTCAACTGAAATGTGTCTTCCACATTTAACCCAACCCCTCTGAATCAGGGAGGTGCGGGGGGCTATCTTAATCAACACCACGTCAGTGGTGCCCAGGGAGCAGTTGTTGTTAGGGTTTTAATTGCCTTCCTCAAGGGCATAAAGGCATATTTTTCCACGTTGTCGGCTCGGGGATTCAAACCAGCAACCTTTCGGTGAAAGGCCCAACACTCTTAACCGCTAGGCTACCTACTACCCCTATAATGACTCTAAGGGAAAACTGATTTTTATCATTTTTTGCAAAACAGGTACCTTATTTAACTAAGTATTCAGACTCCTTGCTATGAGACTCAAAATTGAGCTCAGGTGCATCCTGTTTCCATTGATCATCCTTGAGATGTTTCTACAACTTGATTGGAGTACACCTGTGGTAAATGCAATTGATTGGTCATGATTTGGAAAGATACACACACCTGTCTATATAAGGTCCCAGAGTTGACAGGGCATGTCAGAGCAAAAACCAAGCCATGAGGTCTAACACTGTGCCCATGTAACGGATGTGAAATGGCTAGCTAGTTAGCGGTGGTGCGTACTAATAGCATTTCAATCGGGGACGTCACTTGCTCTGAGACCTTGAAGTAGTGATACCCCTGCTCTGCAAGGGCCACGGCTTTTGTGGAGTGATGGGTAACGATGCTTCGAGGGTGACTGTTGATGTGTGCAGAGGGTCCCTGGTTCGCGCCCGGGTCGGGGCGAGGGGACGGACTAAAGTTATACTGTTACACCCAAACCAAACACACGTGTGCCCGTCCGTGTGCGACATCGTGAACAAATTGATTTTGTCCCCCCACACCAAACGCGATAATGACATGCAGGTTGAAATATCAAAACAAACTCTGAACCAATTATATTAATTTGGGGTTGAAAAGCATTAAACATTTATGGCAAGCTAGCTAGCTTGCAGTTGCTAGCTAATTTGTCCTATTTAGCTAGCTTGCTTTTTATAGCTAATTTGTCCTGGGATATAAACATTGAGTTGTTATTTTACCTGAACTGCACAAGGTCCTCTACTCCGACAATTAATCCACACAAAATGGTCAACCAAATCGTTTCTTGTCGTCTCTCCCCCTTCCAGGCTTTTTCTTCTTTTGACTTTTTATTGCGATTGGCATCTAGTATTACCATGACGACCAATCAACCTCAGTTCATCTTTCAGAAACCCACGTGGGTATAACCAATGAGGAGATGGCACGTGGGTATCTGCTTCTATAAACCGATGAGGAGATGGGAGAGGCAGGACTTACAAGGCGATGAGCATCACAAATAGAACTGACTTCTATTTTAGCATTTGGCAACGTAGACGCTCATTGGCGCGAGCGAGCAGTGTGGGTGCAATGATGGCGGTGAGCTTTATACCAATCCAGCCGATGCTTGGCATTTCGCATGGTAATCTTAGGTTTGTGTGCGTCTGCTTGGCCATGGAAACCCATTTCATGAAACTACAGATGAAGAGTTCTTGAGCTGACGTTACTTCCAGAGGCAGTTTGGAACTCAGTAGTGAGTGTTTCAAGCGAGGATAGACGATTGTTACGTGCTATGTGCTTCAGCCCTCGGCGGTCCCGTTCTGTGAGCTTGTTTGGCCTACCACTTTGTGGCTGAGCCGTTGTTACTCCTAGACGTTTCCACTTCACAATAACAGCACTTACAGTTGACCGGGGCAGCTCTAGCAGGGCAGACATTTGACAAACTTACTTTTTGGAAAGGTGGCATCCTTTTCTCTGGTTGTATATTTTAATGAAGAGTAACCAATCAATGAATATCCCTATTAGTTTCATTGAGGGGACCTTACACCAAAATGAAGAGTTAGATTCTACGTTCTATGTTCTACTTGGAAAAGTCAATAGGATCCTAAAATGATTGTTATTTTATGTAGTTGGCCAGAATAAGAGAAGCTAAATATCACATCATGGTGACTCACATCATTATTATGTGGAAGAGAGGAATATAATAAATGTTAATTTTATTGTATTTGTTTTGTGTGTTTTGTATTTAGTGTTTTATTTGTTTTTGTGTGTTTTGCATGACTGTCTTGTACTACTAGGGGCCAATCAGAGAGAGCAGAGTCTATTTCCTCTGGTTTTCTATCAATGAAGACTGACAAATCTATGGATTACCCTGTTCATTTCAAAGTAGCAGACTCTCTACATAACAAAGGGTGAGATTCTGATGTGCAGCCAGCTGTAAATACAGGCCTATGTTGTAATAATGCTGACCTCATGAAATAAAAGATCTGTGACTTATTGTAAAGCAAAAATACACATCATGATAACAGATAGTTATAGGAAGGTTACCATGTGTTATATTATCATGATAACAGATAGTTGTAGGAAGGTTACCATGTGTTATATTATCATGATAACAGATAGGTAGGTTACCATGTGTTATATTATCATCATAACAGATACAGTGCCTTGCGAAAGTATTCGGCCCCCTTGAACTTTGCGACCTTTTGCCACATTTCAGGCTTCAAACATAAAGATATAAAACTGTATTTTTTTGTGAAGAATCAACAACAAGTGGGACACAATCATGAAGTGGAACGACATTTATTGGATATTTCAAACTTTTTTAACAAATCAAAAACTAAAAAATTGGGCGTGCAAAATTATTCAGCCCCTTTACTTTCAGTGCAGCAAACTCTCTCCAGAAGTTCAGTGAGGATCTCTGAATGATCCAATGTTGACCTAAATGACTAATGATGATAAATACAATCCACCTGTGTGTAATCAAGTCTCCGTATAAATGCACCTGCACTGTGATAGTCTCAGAGGTCCGTTAAAAGCGCAGAGAGCATCATGAAGAACAAGCAACACACCAGGCAGGTCCGAGATACTGTTGTGAAGAAGTTTAAAGCCGGATTTGGATACACAAAGATTTCCCAAGCTTTAAACATCCCAAGGAGCACTGTGCAAGCGATAATATTGAAATGGAAGGAGTATCAGACCACTGCAAATCTACCAAGACCTGGCCGTCCCTCTAAACTTTCAGCTCATACAAGGAGAAGACTGATCAGAGATGCAGCCAAGAGGCCCATGATCACTCTGGATGAACTGCAGAGATCTACAGCTGAGGTGGGAGACTCTGTCCATAGGACAACAATCAGTCGTATATTGCACAAATCTGGCATTTATGGAAGAGTGGCAAGAAGAAAGACATTTCTTAAAGATATCCATAAAAAGTGTTGTTTAAAGTTTGCCACAAGCCACCTGGGAGACACACCAAACATGTGGAAGAAGGTGCTCTGGTCAGATGAAACCAAAATTGAACTTTTTGGCAACAATGCAAAATGTTATGTTTGGCGTAAAAGCAACACAGCGCATCACCCTGAACACACCATCCCCACTGTCAAACATGGTGGTCGCAGCATCATGGTTTGGGCCTGCTTTTCTTCAGCAGGGACAGGGAAGATGGTTAAAATTGATGGAAAGATGGATGGAGCCAAATACAGGACCATTCTGGAAGAATGATGGAGTCTGATGGAGTCTGCAAAAGACCTGAGACTGGGACGGAGATTTGTCTTCCAACAAGACAATGATCCAAAACATAAAGCAAAATATACAATGGAATGGTTCAAAAATAAACATATCCAGGTGTTAGAATGGCCAAGTCAATGTCCAGACCTGAATTCAATCAAGAATCTGTGGAAAGAACTGAAAACTGCTGTTCACAAATGCTCTCCATCCAACCTCACTGAGCTCGAGCTGTTTTGCAAGGAGGAATGGGAAAAAATTTCAGTCTCTCGATGTGCAAAACTGATAGAGACATACCCCAAGCGACTTACAGCTGTAATCGCAGCAAACAGGTGACGTTACAAAGTATTAACTTAAGGGGGCTGAATAATTTTGCACGCAGATAGTTAAAAAGGTAGGTTGCATGTTATATTATCCAATTTTTCAGTTTTTGATTTGTTAAAAAAGTTTGAAATATCCAATAAATGTCGTTACACTTCATGATTGTGTCCCACTTGTTGTTGATTCTTCACAAAAAATACAGTTTTATATCTTTATGTTTGAAGCCTGAAATGTGGCAAAAGGTCGCAAAGTTCAAGGGGGCCGAATACTTTCGCAAGGCACTGTAGGTATAGGTAGGTTGCCATGTGTTATATTATCATGATAACAGATAGTTAAAGGTAGGTTACCATGTGTTATATTATCATGATAACAGATAGGTAGGTTACCATGTGTTATATTATCATGATAATAGATAGTTATAGGAAGGTCACCATGTGTTATATTATCATGATAACAGATAGGTAGGTTACCATGTGTTATATTATCATGATAACAGATAGTTATAGGAAGGTCACCATGTGTTATATTATCATGATAATAGATAGTTATAGGAAGGTCACCATGTGTTATATTATCATGATAACAGATAGGTAGGTTACCATGTGTTATATTATCATGATAACAGATAGGTAGGTTACCATGTGTTATATTATCATGATAACAGATAGGTAGGTTACCATGTGTTATATTATCATGATAACAGATAGGTAGGTTACCATGTGTTATATTATCATGATAATAGATAGTTATAGGAAGGTCACCATGTGTTATATTATCATGATAACAGATAGGTAGGTTACCATGTGTTATATTATCATGATAACAGATAGTTGTAGGAAGGTTACCATGTGTTATATTATCATGATAACAGATAGGTAGGTTACCATGTGTTATATTATCATGATAACAGATAGGTAGGTTACCATGTGTTATATTATCATGATAATAGATAGTTATAGGAAGGTCACCATGTGTTATATTATCATGATAACAGATAGGTAGGTTACCATGTGTTATATTATCATGATAACAGATAGTTGTAGGAAGGTTACCATGTGTTATATTATCATGATAACAGATAGGTAGGTTACCATGTGTTATATTATCATGATAACAGATAGTTGTAGGAAGGTTACCATGTGTTATATTATCATGATAACAGATAGTTGTAGGAAGGTTACCATGTGTTATATTATCATGATAACAGATAGTTGTAGGAAGGTTACCATGTGTTATATTATCATGATAACAGATAGGTAGGTTACCATGTGTTATATTATCAGGCCATTATGTGTTAAACTGAACTGATGAGGTTATTTTGATCAATGTGTTTGATACCTGTCATTTACAATTCCCATCAAGGCCAGTAGATGTATCCTGTGATATCTGCTCTGAGGTCCAAGCTGTGAAGTTCTGTCAGACCTGCAGTGTGTCCTACTGTGAGACCCACATCAGACAGCACTATACAATAGCAGCACTGCAGAGACACACACTGGTGGATGTGACTGGAGACCTGGTGCAGAAACTCTGTAAACATGACTACAGTCCTCTGGATGTGTTCTGCAGGACAGACCAGATGATGATCTGCAGTCAGTGTGCAGAGACAAACCACAAAGGACATGATACCATCCTCCTTGAGACAAAGAAAGCAGGAAGACAGGTAACTAGTTCTCTTTTCTTTCGGTGTTGTGCAGTTCCAGTAAATGTCTGAACACTCCTTAATTAACACTAGAACCGTTGGGACTCGAGACATCCCAGTTTGGGCCGTCAACATTCTAACAGCCCAATAAAAACATTTCATATGTGCTACGGCAACAATAATCCTTTGGCTGTGTTCATGAAGGTCTTAGTATTATTAGTTCTGATTAGGATCTGCAATTATCTGCTGTTGAGGAAGTGGCTACTCTTCCTGGGGTCCAAACAGGAAACTAAACACAACCCATAAAATACATAATACACGTAGAATATATTACACTATATTTATGTTACAATGAAATAACTTGGCAGACACAATACAATGCAAAACATATGATCTCTTCACAGTCCTCGTCGAGTTGTAAAGGGTTCTTTTATCTGGTTTTTAATCTGGTTTTATTGCGATCAAACATTACATGGGAAAGGGGATACCTAGTCAGTTGTACAACTGAACACATTCAACTGAAATGTGTCTTCCGTTATTTGAAAGTATGACAGAAATCCATGCTTTGGTTCAGTTTTCCTGGCACTGTTTCCACACACACGTGTTTTAGCATTTGTGGCTCAAATTCAAGTCATGGGACCGATATTAGCCTTTTTCGTGCCTCATGTCCAAATCATCCAAAAGTACTGTATCTAAAATTGATTGTGAAGCTCAACAAAGTCACTTAAATGCTAATATGTGTCGCATGACTTTAATGAGATGTGTACAATAATTGCTAAAATGTTAGCATGTGTCAACAGTGCCAATGAAGCTAAACCTAAGCATGGATTGCTGTCATACTGTTTCCATTGACTGTTTTAGAGGACTAAGGAAAACAATATTTCATTTTGTAATTTGGGGGAACGACACCATCATTATTTTGTTTATGCAGGTCTTAATAAATATTATTGAACTAAATGTATTTCAAAAGAACAGAATAGGAGTTTAATTATGTTACTAGTCTGTTCTTAGTATCCTAGGCTATATGCTGCCGGGAGTGGAATTGCAGTTAGTCGTCAAAAATGTAATATTTTGAAATAGTCTTTCCACTACATTTTGAGAGTTGATTGGGAAATGTAGGTGATTTAGAAACCTTAGTATCTGTAATACCATTATTGAAATCAAAGTGTGTGACCTGCATGAACCTCTGTAACATAATTTGAGAAAGTCGCTTTTTGGGAAGCTCCTTTCCCTTCTTTGTCAGGTACACATGCTGCACTGTTCATCAGTCTCTTCATTTGTTAATATTGTCTCCCATCAGACTATTGTCAATTTAATCTTCTTTAGACTACATACATTTCCATAGGCTTCTGTGAAATTAGTTTCAATATAGTTGATGTGTAGTTTTGATGGGCTATTAGTCGGATGTGCAGCCGGATGAAGGAAGGGCTGAAGGAAGGGCTGAAGGAAGGGCTGAAGGAAGGGCAGGGGGAGAAGAACGTCCTCCTAAAACGGCTTATAATACATTATGTTTGTGATATGTAATTATAGTTTTTGTACGATTTTATTTTTATATATACACTTAACAAAAATATAAATGCAACATGCAACAATTTCATTGCTTTTACTGAGTTACAGTTCATATGAGGAAATCAGTCAGTTGAAGTAAATTCATTGGGCCCTAATATATGGATTCCACATGACTGGGAATACAGATATGCATCTGTTGGTCACAGATATCGTACAAAAGGGGCCTCACAATGGGCTTCAGGATCTCGTCATGATAGTTTTGTGCATTCAAATTGTCATCGACAAAATGCAATTTTGTTGGTTGTCCGTAGCTTATGCCTGCCCATACAATAACCGCCATCACAATGTTGACATCAGCAAACCGCTCGCCCAGAAAACACCGTACACGTGGTCTGTGGTTGTAAGGCCGATTGAATGTACTGCCAAATTCTCTAAAACAACAAATGTTCATTTTTCTATCATAAGCAGTCTCGGCTTATTGTAGAGAAACGAACATTCATTCTCTGGCAACAGGCTCTGGTGGAGATTCCTGCAGTCAGCATGCCAGTTGCACACTCCCTCAAAGCACGAGACAACTGGCAATGTGTTGTTTGACAAAACTGCACATTTTAGTGTGCACATTGTAATGATCATACTGTTTACTCAGCTTTTTGAAACGCAAAACCTGTCATGTGGATGGATTATCATGGCAAAAAAAATGCTCACTAAAAGTGCTCACTAAAAATGCTCACTAAAAATGCTCACTAAGAAAAAAATAAGATTTCTGTGCAATAGAACATTTCTGGGATCTTTAATTTCAGCTCAAGAAACATGGGACCAACAATTTACATGTTGTGTTTTCTATTTTTGTTTCGTGCTATTTTCTCAAACAATAACCAGAAAAAAGAGACAATGAACAGACGCACAGAAATATCAACAAACATCAATGACATCACACCTGCTCAGACGCACATGTTCCCACCCATACACATCATGTGTCTCACAACCACACTCCCCCTCCATCTCCTGCCATACTCTATGCCATAGAAATAATCATGCATTTCATTCATCCACTGTTGTAGTGATGGAGTATCATTTGATTTCCAGTTTTTAAGTAGGAAGTCTTTTCAAAATCATTAATGAGAAAGGTACTGTATGGTCCACCCCATTGGGTATCTCACCGCTCTCCCAAATACCATGTCTTGAAATATGCAGATTAACAGTTAACATGCATTGGAAAAGTTGTAACAACGACAGTGTGATAAATGTACTTATTTAGGAAAAGTCAAGGATGGAGGGGGACATGACTTTAAAAATGGACTTTTACAATGTTAAATTCACAACGTTGTTCAATATATGTCATCTGCACTTTCAGCGTTGCAGAAGAATATCAAAAGCAGTTGATGTATCTTTGAAAAAACATCTGTTTTACATTTAGCAAAATATTTTGTTTTGAAGAAATTACTAATTCTAATTTTGTTTTCCCAGCCTAAGAGTTTTGATAGAGACCAACACACAACGTTGGCCGCGGATGATGGTAGGTACAGTTTACAGTATGTGGAAACAGAATAAACTGAGCCAAACAATATTATTTCATTTGAATCTCAATTTTATAGGATACATTTTGTAATACGTCAATTGTTTTCCTTTAACTGCTGGTATAAATAGTACAAATGTGTGTTTGGAATGTCAATGAAGTCTGTTTTTCAATCACCCATTATTCCTTCACTAGTGCTGCCCCCTCCTGGTGACTTCCAGGTCCTGTTGCTGACGTCAGACTCTGTGTCTCTGAGCTGGGGTCCTCCTGAAGAGTTGAAGGGACCACAGAAGTTCAGAGTGACCTGGGGTTGTGATGTGGAACCGTGCAGTATAGGGGTGAAAAATGTTCATGAAGTTGAAATCAGCAGACTCAACCCTGGTAAAAAGTACCAGTTCAATGTGGCTACAGAGGGAGAAGATGGAAGCCAAAGCAGATGGATCTCAGCCTCCCTATCCGCAGGTACAGTATGTCTCAGCATCCCTATCTGCATCCTCAGCATCCCTATCCGCAGGTACAGTAGGATAACGTGTGTTTTTATTCACACTACGTTTTAGTCATTTAGCAGACACTCTACCCTGAGCAATTAGGGTTAAGTGCCTTGCTCAACGGAAAATCAACAGATTTTTCAGAGTCGGCTCAGGGATTCAAACCAGCGACCTTTCGTTTACTGGCCCAACACACTTAACCACTAGAGTACCTCTCATCCACATACTTCACTGCATCATTACCTACCTGCAGACTGCATCATTCATTCATTCCTAGAGACATTTTGGGACTCTGTCAAAAACAGCCCATCTCTTCTAAACAAGTATAGGTTTTATTACAGTGCTCCAAGTACCCATATTTAAAGATGTTCCATTTGGAAGAGACCTCTTCAATCTCAGCTGGATTGGCTGAAGAGATGGAGAAAGTCCATATCCTACTGCAGGCCAGGAACCGAGCCAATACTGACGACTGCCACAAAACACTTTCAAACCTACAGCCCGGCACCAAGTACACTGTTTGTGTTGCAACTGTGCTGAACAATGGGGAGTAGAGTGAACCGGTCTCTACAACCATCCGCACTAGTCAGAGATCTTCCACCAATTACAACTCATCGTGTGTTTACCAGTAACTAGAGAGATGTTGTTACATTAGATGCTTTCTCAAAAGCCCTGACCTTATTTGACCTTTCCCCCGCAAGGCTGAACACATTATATTAACTGTTTAACCAATATATTTTTTTAAAGTGAAGCGAGCAAGCAAATTGTTTTTAAAGTAGAACCTCTTCTTAATAATATACTATAGCAATCTTAGTACAACACCGAGCAAGATGTTGGCCTCCTGGAGGCTAAGAGAGCCATAGTTCAGCCATTATCCGAGAGGGAGTTGTGTATCTCTTTGTTTCGGGCAAAGGACCAAAACAGTCCTGCAGAACCCTGCTGTGAGGTTAGTCAAAAGTAGGAAAAGGCTGCAAAAGAGCAACCAATACAGCTTGGGTCGGTTTACCTTCCGCTGGCAAACGTAACAGGATTTACAGAACGCCACAACATCCTGTTTCAGACCAGACCAGAAGAAGTTACGCAAGATATAGTCATGCGTCTTGTTGATCCCAAGATGGCCTGCCATACTACCATCATGAGCCCACCTCAGTATCGCTTGTCGAAGTGTAACTAGAATGACAATTTGAGATATACTGGGCCAATTGACTTGCCCAAGATTGGCATTTCCTCATCAGCCCACCATCTCTGTCAAATTAACCCACACAAACTTGATCAAACTCCTCTCAACGTATCTCAGCAAAACCTTTTTTCCCCCCACTCATGGGTACTTTTCTGATAACCCATCAGGTTCTTCTACTCTGGGTTCCTTACAAATGACAGGATTTGGCACAACCTTCACTTCCTTCAAATCGTTGACCAAAATGAATGAAACCCCCTTCATCGGTAGACTAGGCCTCACTCCAACGATAATGGAACCAAAAACAAGATCAAACTCGAGTTCCACATTATACAAAGGATCTTACATGCACTCCATCTCCACACCTTGTACAAACACTGTAACCAGTTGCTGAAGTGTCAGACAAAGGGCAAAACATCCTCCAAAAGGAAGGATTGAGCTGCATCAGTTTCTCATAGTATCTTCACAGGCTGTTTAACAGCATCACCATTATGCAGAGACACGAACCCTTCTGAAACAAAGGGTTCATACACATCTGATCTAAACAGGATTTGGGGAGATACGTCTCTGATTGGGACTGGGTTTAACGGGCTGGAGTGATCCCACAAGAAGAAACTGCTTACTCTCTCTAAAAATGTTTCAATTTAGGCCACTTAGACTATGTCCTTTGTCATGGCAGTAATGACACACTTGCGGATACAAATAACCAGTTTTCTGACGATCCTTGTTTTTGGACACGGGTAAAAGACTGAAACCTCGTAGTAGGAGGTGACTTCTCTTCTCTCTTATGTAGGGAGAACTACTGGGTGCTTTGCTTGTGAAGGTAGTTTTATGTGTCAACACAAACTCATCAGCAGCTGCAGCTTTCTCAAGTGTGAGATCCTTGTGCTCATAAATGTAGGAAGCAACCCTTTTGTGAAGGCAATTCTTTAACTGCTCAAGTACTATGAGTCTTTGAATCATCAAGGTCTTTGACCTCTTGTGAACCACACCACTGATCAAAATTGTTCCCTTACGAATTCAACATGGCTTTGTGATTCTGTGTTTTGTCATTTAAAAAACATTTCTGTATGCCTGTGGGACCAACTTGTAAACAGGAAGTATAGCAGCTTTAAAAGTGTCATAATCTGAACTCTGGTCAAGAGAAAGCGGTATACACTTTCATGAGCTTTCCTCACAAGAACACTTTGGAGGAGCAGTGACCAGATATAACACGGCAATTCGCTCAAACACGTAAAATATATACTGTACCTCCATCTCCTTACCGCTGAAAGGCGGTGCAAGCTGGCTGTTCCGACCAAGATCAAACACTATTGAGGGTGCAGGATAGACTGACCTGATTCAAAGTGCTTCCAGCTCTCTCTCTTTTAATTGATTAGCATGCTCGTGTTCTTGTTCTCGTTCTCTGGCAGCACATTCTTATCGTTCTGTTTTAACCAAATGGCCTGCAGTACCAATGAACTCTGACTACTGTTTTTGGGTTCAACATGTACCACTTTGATGTCATAATGCTTTGCAATGAGAAGATTTGTCTTCATACATTTATCAAGTAACTCCCAAGTAGAATTCTCCACAAATGCTCCCAAATCAAAGTCCATCTGTTTTGTTTATTAGCTTGTGTGTTTATGCACTTTTTCACAGATTTCACCACCCTCTGAGTGGTTGTCAGTAACAGAAATTCTTCCACAAAAGTGTATTTTGAAAACTCAAATCTCTGGGCACAGTAGAGCTTCAGAGTAGCTGATTAGAGTGACTCTCATACTCATGGAAAACGATATCCCAGACTTGCCCCCAATGAGAAAACCAATATTGTTGCTCAACAGAAATAGGGAACTAACAAAAAATACCTGAACAACCAGAATGAAACAGGTGGGGTTTTAGGAGGGGTTCTTAGACACCCATGGCATGTTCCCTGAAAGATGACTAGCAACAAGAATCTGGGTCCTAAAAGATACCCCCATAAGTGCCCACTTAAGTTGCCCCGAGAAAAGACAAACCAAAATAAAAACCCACGCCAACGTATAATATGGAGCTAAAAGCAATTGGAGCAAATCAAAGGGGAGAACACAGGATAAAATACTTCATTTGTATCAGACTCAAAGAGTAAGAGCTAAACCGTGGTCAAGAACTTCCAGCATCTCTCATGCCAAATGGAGCACCTGGGTCAGCTGCTCTTAAATATCCCCTGTGCCAGCACAACTGACTAATGAGGCAACAGGTGAAACACATCCTGAACAACGAGGATGATTCCAATCAGGTCAAACCCAAACAGAACCATCCTCGAAAAAAAAATTGAGCACAACCCCAAAACCTATAACACTCCTGTAATATGTTTCTGGAGTTAAACTGTAGCCCTGACAATAATGTATTTTCCCTTAGTACCTCCTGCTCCAGACCAGCTGAATGTTGACTTAGTGGACACCACATCAGCTGCTGTTAGCTGGAACCAGCCACCAGGATTGGACCAAACCCAACATCAGTACCAGATCTCCTACCACTGTCCAGGGACAGAACCACACATCACTACCACGTCTTCACCCAGCATCACTCTCTCTGACCTGCAAGGTGGTACTCAGTACTCTGTCTCTGTCTGTACTGTGCTGGAAGATGGAAGGACAAGTCAACTGGTGTCAACAACCCTCACCACAAGTAAGGAAGTACACTATTTGTTTTTGCATGTGTTTTGTTGTTATTATTATAGACTTAGTCTATTACCAAATAGGGCTATCTTCTGTATACCCCTTTACCTTGTCACAACACAACTGATTGGCTCAAACACCATTAAGAAGTAAATACATTCAACACATTAACTTGTATGAATGCACACCTGAAATGCATTCCAGGTGACTACTGTTACGGTTTTCTTCCGTCGAAGGAGAGTCGGACCAAAATGCAGCGTGGTTAATTCGATACATGTTTAATAGACGAATAAACACGATCAATACAAAAACAATAAACGTACGTGAAAACCGAAACAGCCTAAACTGGTGCAAACTAACACAGAGAGAGGAACAATCACCCACAAACACACAGTGAAACCCAGGCTACCTAAATATGGTTCCCAATCAGAGACAACGAGAATCACCTGACTCTGATTGAGAACCGCCTCAGGCAGCCATAGACTATGCTAGACACCCCACAAAACAAAGACAAAAACGCACCACAAAAACCCATGTCACACCCTGGCCTGACCAAATAAATGAAGACAAACATAATATACTACGACCAAGGCGTGACAGAACCCCCCCCTAAGGTGCGGACTCCCGGACGCACATCAAAACAATAGGGAGGGTCCAGGTGGGCGTCTGTCCATGGTGGCGGCTCCGGCGCGGGACGTGGACCCCACTCTATCAATGTCTTAGTTCCTCCCCCTCGCGTCCTAGGATAGTCTACCTTCGCCGCCGACCATGGCCTAGTAGTCCTCACCCAGAACCCCACTGCACTGAGGGGCAGCTGGGGACTGAGGGGCAGCTCGGGACTGAGGGAAGCCCGGCACTGAGGGGAAGCCCGGCACTGAGAGGAAGCTCAGGCAGGTAGTTGGATCCGGCAGATCCTGGCTGGCTGCCAGATCTAGAAGAGTCTGGTTGACTGGCAGATCTGGAAGAGTCTGGCTGACTGGCAGATCTGGAAGAGTCTGGCTGACTGGCAGATCTGGAAGAGTCTGGCTGACTGGCTGACTGGAAGAGTCTGGCTGACTGGCAGATCTGGAAGAGTCTGCTCCATGGCACTGGCAGCTCTGGCTGCTCCATGCAGACTGGCATCTCTGGCTGCTCCATGCAGACTGACATCTCTGGCTGCTCCATGCAGACTGACATCTCTGGCTGCTCCTTGCAGACTGACCTCTCTGGCTGCTCCTTGCAGACTGACATCTCTGGCTGCTCCTTGCAGACTGACATCTCTGGCTGCTCCATGCAGGCTGACAGCTCTGGCTGCTCCATGCAGGCTGACAGCTCTGGCTGCTCCATGCAGGCTGACAGCTCAGGCTGCTCCATGCAGGCTGGCAGCTCAGGCTGCTCCATGCAGGCTGGCAGCTCAGGCTGCTCCATGCAGGCTGGCAGCTCAGGCTGTTCCATGCAGGCTGGCAGCTCTGAACAGGCAGGAGACTCCAGCAGCGCTGTAGAGGAGGAAGGTTCTGGCAGCGCTGAACATGTGGGAGACTCCGGCAGCGCAGGAGAGGAGGAAGGCTCTGGCTGCGCTAAACAGGCAGGAGACTCCAGCAGCGCTGTAATGGAGGAAGGCTCTGGCTGCGCTGAACAGGCGGGAGACTCCGGCAGCGCAGGAGAGGAGGAAGCCTCTGGCTGCGCTGAACAGGCGGGAGGTTCCGGCAGCACTAAACAGGCGGGAGATTCCGACAGCACTGGAGAGGAGAAAGGCTCTGGCAGCGCTGAACATGCGAGGCGCACTGAAGGCCTGGTGCGTGGTGCTGGCACTGGTGGTACTGGGCCGAGGACACGCACAGGAAGCCTGGTGCGGGGAGCTGCCACCGGAGGACTGGTGTGTGAAGGTGGCACAGGATGGGCCGGACCGTGAAGGCTTACTGGAGAGCCTGAGAGCAGGACTGGCACAGGACGTGCAAGGCTAGGGAGGTGCACAGGAGGCCTGGTGCGTGAGGCTGGCACAATCTTCACCAGCCGACTAACACGCACCTCAGGACGAGTATGGAGCGCTGACCCAGGTGCCATCAAATCCCAGACACGCTCAGTCGGGCGAATATCTTGCATACTACGCCAAATCAACTGCTCTCTCTCGTCACTCTCCTCCAATTCTATTAACACCTCCTCGAGCGTCTCCTCATCTCCCATCCGTGCACTCTCCTCCATTCTGTCCAATAATTCCTCGACACTCTCAGACTCAGCCCTCAGCTTCGCCGATAGCTCCGATAACATCCCTGGCTCCTTACGGTAAACAGGGGGAGTTGGCTCAGGTCTGACTCCTGACTTGAGTCAGCCCCAATACATTTTTGGGGCTGACTTTCGGGCTTCCTTCCGCGCCGCCGTGCTTGTCTCTCCAACTCCATTCTCCTATAACCCTCTTCGCACTGCTTCAGCGAATCCCAGGCGGGCTCCGGCACTCTCCCTGGGTCGACCGCCCACCTGTCTATTTCCTCCCAAGTAGTGTAGTCCCGATATTGTTGCTCCTGCTGCCGCTGTTGCTTCTCCTCATACCAGCGCCTCTCAGCTCTCGCCGCCTCCAGTTCTTCTTTGGGGCGGCGATATTCTCCAGGCTGATCCCAGGGTCCTTCTCCGAACAATTCATCCTCCCATGTCCATTCCTCTCTTTGTTGCTTCTGCTGTCGCTGCCTGTCACCACGCTGCTTGGTCCTGGTGTGGTGGGTGATTCTGTTACGGTTTTCTTTCGTCGAAGGAGAGTCGGACCAAAATACAGCGTGGTTAATTCGATACATGTTTAATAGACGAATAAACACGATCAATACAAAAACAATAAACATACGTGAAAACCGAAACAGCCTAAACTTTTTTTATAAAAAATAATTTATTATCTTCAATACCATACATTCTTTACAACTCATAATTTTCATACATACTCAAATAATGGTATTTTAATTAAACTAATTTAACTAAACATAAACCCCAAACAAAACCTCAGGGGAGCATCTTCCCTCCCCGTCACAATACAAAATACCTTTCCCTATCTCCCTGTCCCGAATCTATCCCCTTACAAATCTAAATGACACCCAGCCCTAAACCCCCTTCCACCTCTCCCGAGCAGCATGCTGCCCCCACTTCCTCTCCTCCCTCTTCATCCTCCCCCTCAAATCTCCTTCCACCCTCCTCACTATCCCTTCCACCCCCCAATCTTTCCCTGTCTTCACCATGTTCTGCCTGGCTTCCCACAGCCCCCTTTAAAGAGACTCATTAGAAGCCAGAGCAGAAACCTGTCCCTATCCGTCCCTCTCGCTCTCCCTACACCTCTCTCTAACCTGGCCCACGTCAATAGAAAATCCCCCTTACCCAACCTAACAACACCCGTGCCCTAGCCCATACTACTCCGGCAAACGCACAGTCCCAAAAGACATGGCGCACAGTCTCCTCCTTGCCACAAGAGGATCTTGGACAGGTGGGGGATTGCACCAAACTATACCGGTACATGATGGAACGTACCGGCAAGCACTATGGAGGCTCAACCAATTCAGGTCCTTGAGCCTGTTGTCCAGACCCCGCACCTGCACTCCCTCCCAGACCACTTCCGAGATGCCCACTACAGGCGCCGGACTCCCTGCCTTTCTGACCTCTTCGTACAGGTGCCTGTGATCTAAACCTACTCGGGCAACTTCAACCTCAGGGTGGGCACGCAGCCACTTGGCCGCATGACCAAAGTGCCACGGCAGCTGTTCCGCCCGAGGACCCGTGTTAGACCACACCATTACGCTTCTCGCCTGATACGAGAAGAACACCCGCAGGAGGTAACCGGACGGGTGTATCACTGGATGAGCAAGCTCCGTTAACAAGAAAGAAACAAAAATTGTGTCCAGCTTGAGGGGGAAATGTGGTACCCCCCTACCTCCCTCCCCGATGGGACAGATCATGCGTGTCCTGGAGACCCACTCGCACCTGCCACTCCACATAAACTGAAACACAAGCCTCACTAGAGGCCTCCTCAGATAAGCCGGCAATGGGTAGATGTATGCCAAATACAAAAGAGACGGCAACACATCCACCTTTAGGACCAGGACTTTGCCCATAAAAGACAAATACCTAGCCTTCCACATTGCTAGCTTCCTCTGTACCACTGCGATACGCATGTTCCAGTTTAGCGTCGCTGAGGCGGAGGTCTCAAAATGGACCCCGAGAATCCTCAGGGCCCCCTCACAGAGAGATAACCCCCCAGGCACATCCGTTCTACCGCGCCATCTTCCGAAAAACTTGACGGAAGACTTTGCATGGTTCAGAACTGCGTCATCTTAACACGCAGCCCACCACTTCCAGGGATCAACAATCCTTCCATCCCTGTGTCTGCCCTAATGGCAGCCCCCAGAGGCTCCATGTACAGAACGAAGAGGAGAGCCGAGTGGGCACCCCTGCCTGACCCCAGACAAGAGGTCAAAAACGTCACCCAAGTGACTATTTACACTAACTCAGCACACCGCTCCGACATATAATGTACGAATCCATCCTATGAACTTCTCCCCAAATCCTAATCGACCTAACACTCTGAATAAAAAGGATCTATTCACGTGATCAAAGGCTTTCGCCTGATCTAGCGCTACTACCATTAAAGGCAGTCCTCTATCTTCAACCCATGCGATGGAGTCCCTGATTAACTGTAGGTTCCATCTAATAGAGCGGCCCTGTACCCCGCACGTCTGATCCTCATGGACGACGTAGGGAAGGGCTGTGCGCAACCTGTCTGCTAGAACCTTTGCAAGTAGCTTGTAATCTACACACAGCATGGTCAACGGCCGCCAGTTGCCAAGGTCTGTTACTTCCCCCTTCTTATATAAAAGTGACAGCACACCAACAGCCATTGATCCCCCCCGGGACCCCCGTCTCAAGGTTGGCCTTCAAGACTTCGAGGACCACTGGTCCAAGTATACCCCAAAACTTGAGAAAAAAACTCAGCCGGCAGCCCATCCATCCCAGGCACCTTCCCTTTTCCCATCCTCCTAAGAGCGCTCTCAACCTCTTCTAGTGAAATCTGGGCCTCCATCACTTCTCTAATGTCCTAAATGTGTTCTAAAAACACATTTCCCTGCTCTACATCTATTTCCCTTTCCTTAAATAAACCTTGGAAATGATCAGTTGTCACCCTGACCATATCCTCTGGTTCTCTAACTATACTACCATTTTCTTCCCTAACACCATGCATTACCTTCCTACTCTGTCTGGCCCTAACCGACTTAAAGAACATAGCAGAACAAGTCTCATTATGTTCTAGAAAGCCAATATGCGCACGCTCCAGGAAAGCTCGAGCCTTCCGCTCCTGCAACTCCCTGAGCTGCGCCTTTAGGGTTGCGGATCTCTCCCAGTCAAACGACCCGCCGAGGTTGCCTGCCTCGTATTCGAGTTCAATTAACCTTTGGATACGATCCACCTCCCTCCTCTCCTCCCTTTTTCCCTCTTGCAATACCCTATTATAAAAGCCCTAATCCTCACCTTAACTAATTCCCACCACTCTAACACCCCCTCGCACATGGACCGGAGGCCTTCAAGCGTCCAAATGAAACCATAAAACCTGTCAACAAAAGCCTGCTCCTCCAGCACATCCCGATCTAACTTCCAGTACCCCCTACCAAAGAGGCAGACTGGCGACCTCACCTGCAGGAGCACCCCGTCGTGATCCGAAAAGAAAACAGGCAACAGCCGCCCAGACAACTTACCCAAAGACCTGGGTACAAAAATATAGTCGAGCCTCCGCTCAACCCCCCTGGAGTTGCGCCATGTAGGACCGGCCATTTTCGGAGTAGTGTGCAGACCACCATCTACCAGACCATGGCAAGCCATTAGCCTGGCAATGGCGCCTGCACTGCGATCCCCCCCTCTTCCTAAATCTGTATTAAAATCCCCCCTATCACTAATTTCCTTTTTGTGACACACAGGGGCGTCAGACAGTCCACCATCTCCCTCCTGTCTGCCACCACCTGTGGCCCATACACCACCACTAATCTAAATTTACAATCCCTTATCGTGACATCCACCCCTATAACCCTCCCCTGCATTACCACAAAAGAATCCTCCACTTTTACCTCCCTGTGCCCACACAAAATCCCTACCCCCGAAGAGTGCACCCCCCCCAACACCCCAAACCGATTCCCCCTTGTCCCACTCCCTCTTAAACCTATTAACATCCCCTCCATCCCTCAGGTGAACCTCCTGTAAAAAACAAAAATCAAACCCCACACCCTCCAAATAACTAAAAACCGTCCCTCCTCTTAACACAATCCCTTAAACCCCTTACATTTAAACTAACAAAAGTAAAATTAGACCCCATGAAAAAATAAAAACATGTAATATGCTCAAATTCTAAACCCAGACAGAAAAAAAAAACAGGAGACTCACCCGATGCTCCCCTGCTCCATATCTACCGGTGAGAACACCATCCGTACTCCCGACATTCCCCCCTCTTCCTCCATCTCACCAACCCAGGATGCAGGATTAGTGTTTGGCTCCGGGGTGCCCTGCACCCTGGGTCTACCCCTACAATCCTCCCCCTCCCCAGTGCTGCAGCTGGATTGGAAAAAAAAAATAAAAAAAAATAAAAAAAAAAAAATAAAATAAAAAAATAAATAAAAAAATCGGGGAGGCTGAGTCCCCAAACAAAAAACTCCCCACCTCCTCCTGTACCCAATCCTGAGTCTTGTTAGGTGTGTCCCCACCCAACAGAAGTTGAGGGCCTGGGGAAACCAGCAGCAACCCAGAGGTTTCTCCCACCCCCATCACTCTCTTGGCCATCCCTTCCCTCTCACTGTCGGCCAATTGCACCCTCCTCTTCATTCTCTTCTTTGTTGCTGGCGGCAGTGGAGAGATACCACCCCCCCCCGCCTGCTCCTCCACCATACCCCTCATCTCTTCCACCAGGGCACTTTCCCCCCAGTCCACTTGCTCTTCCACCGTCTCCTTCTCCACCACTCCTCCCTCGCTTTCTTCTCTCTCATGCTCCTCCACTCGGTTGCCTTCTTCCGCCGCTTTTCCTGGTTCTCCTACTCCCGTGCCTTCCGTTTCCTTCTCTCTTCCATCCGCCGCTTCTTGCTCCTCCTCCTTCCTCGCGGCCTTCCCCTCTGGACCTGTACTCTGGTCATGAGGCGTGCTTCCTTCCCCTCTTCTTCCCCATCCCCCGCCCCTGCCCCCCCCCCAGCCGCAGACGCATATGACCTCTGACGGGCCGGCCATCCCCGCCACAGGTGTGCTGACGAGCCACACCCATGGCACGTTTTTGGCTTGTCACAATCCCTCGCCTCGTGTTCCTCAGATGCACAAAATCTGCATTTTCTTGTACTGCATGAGGCGAATATGTGACCGTAGGCCATACAGCGTCTGCAAAATGGGGGCTGACGTGCATAATACAACGTCCCCCTGTCAGCCCCCAGGGAGAACATAGCAGGAGGATGGAGGTAGCCACCATGTCCCTTTGGGTCCTCTCTGAGGAGGGCCTGGAAGCCTCTCCTCCCATTCCAAAACCCAAGGGAGTCTTTGAGGTGCTTTGCTGAGGAGACGTTATCCATGTATCTCCCCAGAAAAGCCCTCACCTCTTCGTCCTTAACGTAAGGGTTGTAAATGTTGACAGTTACAACCCTAAAGTTATTCTTCGCCAGGCTTGTTATTTCGTAGTGGCACATCAGCCTCTCACCTCCCACTGCTCTTGCCCTTCTCAGGATATCATCGTGTTTTTCCTCTGTAACGTCCTTCACCGTCAGCTTTAGAATCCCCATCAATATTATCCATCCAAAAGATTCCCGTCCTAAAGGCTCCAACTCCTTTTCCTTCCAAGCAAACCGAATCGTGTTGGCCAGCCCAATCCCAGGGACCGACCGTGTTGATGTATTTAGCACCATCTCCGCAAGTAGAATGGCGCTCGTTCTCTTCTCTTCTCTTCCAAAACAAGTGAAAAGAAAAAAACAAGTGACTGAGCCTAATCTGGTGCAAACTACACAGAGACAGGAACAATCACCCACAAACACACAGTGAAACCCAGGCTACCTAAATATGGTTCCCAATCAGAGACAACGAGAATCACCTGACTCTGATTGAGAACCGCCTCAGGCAGCCATAGACTATGCTATACACCCCATAAAACCCCAAGACAAAAACGCACCACAAAAACCCATGTCACACCCTGGCCTGACCAAATAAATGAAGACAAACATAATATA